>NW_025423266.1:304360-423783 GCF_020497125.1 Mauremys mutica | reverse complement strand
TGACGTCCTTTTTGTGTGCAACTGCTGCAAAAACCTCCCGGACAGAGAAGCAACAGGCCAAAATGCTACTATATAGCTGCCAAAGTAGCTCAGTTGGGAGAGCATTAGACTGAAGATCTAAAGGTCCCTGGTTCAATCCTAGGCTTTGGCAGGCCCTTTCATCCCTGTTTGTGCAAGGTCGGCTTGTTTTCTGGGAGGGCAGCAGCACCTTCATCTGATTTTGAGCTCCTCAGCAGGATAACAGAGAGTATGGGTGTCAAGGTTTCCTCCCCCACTCTGAACTTTAGGGTACAGATGTGGGGACCTGCATGGACCCTTCTAAGTTTAATTCCTAGCTTAGATCTGGTAACACTGCCACCAGCCAGAGATCAGTGTCTGGCACACTTTCTGTTTCCCCAAAACCTTCCCTGGGGAACACAGATCCAAACTCCTTGGATCTTAAAACAAGGAGAAATTAACCATCCCCCCTCCTTTTTCCCCCACCAATCCTTGGTGAGTTCAGACCCAATCCCCTTGGGTCTTAAAACAAGGAAAAATCAATCAGGTTCTTAAAAAGAAAGCTTTTAATTAAAGAAAGAAAAGGTAAAAATTATCTCTGTAAAATCAGGATGGAAAATACTTTACAGGGTACTCAGATTCAGAGGGACACCCCCCCCCCACAGCCTTAGATTCAAAGTTACAGCAAACAGAGGTAAAAATCCTTCCAGCAAAAGAAACATTCAGAAGCTGAGAAAACAAACATAAGACTAATCCGCCTTGCCTGGCTATTACTTACAATTTTGAAACATGAAGGACTGATTCAGAAAGATTTGGAGAGCCTGGATGTACGTCTGGTCCCTCTTAGTCCCAAGAGCAAACAACAGCAACAACAAAGAGCACAAAAAAAAGACTTCCCTCCACCAAGATTTGAAAGTATCTTGTCCCCCTATTGGTCCTTTGGTCAGGTGTCAGCCAGGTTTACTGAGCTTCTTAACCCTTTACAGGTAAAAGAGACATTAACCCTTAACTATCTGTTTATGACAATGGGCTTCTCCCCCTAGTTGGCCCACCTGACCTGTAAGGATGGGAGATGGGAGCTGTCTTTCCCACGTGACTTATTTGTCCACCCAAAATGGCGGGAACAGAGTGAGGCAGGACGGCCCCCGGAGATGGTGCCAGAGGGGCCAGGGACTTGGGAGGAAAGCTCCTCTGCAAAGCTGGGTGACGACAGTGCTGGGGAAGGGGCATCTGGCACCTGGAATGTGGCAGGGATTCAGAGGCCCAGGAGGAGGCACTTGATGTTAAGGTGTGAAAGGAAAGATCCATGGTAGGAACTGGCTCCCTTCCTCTGGACCACACGGTGTTTGGTGTTGGGGTGGATTTTAATTGTGTCAGCCGGCCTGAGAACCGCTGGTCCCATTTTCTCGACCTTCAGAGGAAACGTTTTTACAATGAGCATTACCTGGCGCAGGTCTGTAGCAAGGTCGGCTTAGAGGACGTGTTTCTCTGTAGCAGAACCAGTGGAGGGCGAGCGGTAGCCTCCTATTCCTCTGACCCGAGCTCACACCAGCTGCAGAGGGGATACACCTTTCTGCAGGGACAGGCCAGGAGTCGCACTGACCAGATTTACGTGAAGGAGAGCACGTCGACATGGCTAATCTATTGGGCACTAGGTGAGTGGCAGAGGCTTCAGGTGCTGAGAGTTTGCCTGACCCCTCAGGGACACAGTGTGAGGGGGTGTCCCAGGGATCTCTATGAAAGGAGCAGAACAGGATTTACTTGGGGTGGGGAGAGAATTGAGAGTGTCTCAGGGGGTTGTACAGAGGTGTTGCCCGGGTGAGAGACTGGCTAAAACACAGGCCTCGCTGTGAGCAGGATTTGAACCTGCGCAGGGGAACCCTATTGGATTTCAATTCCAACACCTTAACCACTCGGCCATCACAGCTGTGAGCACAAAACTACCCTAATGCCAGAGAAACTGGTAAAGAATCACAATGCCCAGGCGTGAAGTCATCTGAACTACAGAATTCCCACCACAAACCTGGCTCCCAAAGCACAGCGGGGGATTGGGGGTTAGTTCTCTTTGCTTAGCCATGTGCAGTCGCACAGAGAGTGCGTTTAACAGTCTCCCCTCCCACAGAGCGGGAAGGGGAAATGATTCTCACTTGAAGCCTGGTGTGAATGAGGATGTCTGGACCAAGGGGCCAGGGACTGGCCTTTGCTAGAGAAACCTCTGTCAAGTTTTAGCCAATTAGGACAAGTCAGCAAATAAGAACAAGCTCAGGTCTCAGTAACTGCTGCACGTAGCAAAGTCCTACAGGGAGCACTTTCTGGCACTACACCTGCACAGCTCTGCTCCCCGGCTCTTCTCGGGCTCCTGCTCTCTCCTTAGCTCCGCCCCACTCTGGCCCAGGCAGTTCCAGCTCCCACGGAGGATGGGACCCCCTGGCCTGGTGACTCCCTCATTACACCGCCTGGCCTGTCAGTGCGGCTAACTTGGAGCTTTGGCCTCTCCCCATTGCCCCGGGTACTGTCAGTCTCAGGGTCCTGATTTCCCATTGGCCCTTCCCCCTTCTATTGGTGCTGGGAACTAGCCAACCAACCCCCGCCCTACCATACACACACACACACTAAGTTGTAGTAAAGGGCCAAGAGCCCCCTTACACAAGCCAGCCCCGTGAGGGTCACCGATGTGCAGAGAAGGCAGCATGAGCTGGTCCCATGGTGTAACGGGCAGCACTCAGGACTCTGAAATCTGAGTTCAAATCTCAGTGGGACCTTGTGTTGGCTTGTGGTAAAGCCCTGGAGCTCACAGTGCTCAACTTCCCTGTCTCCAGCTGTGCAAGAGCCAGTCTCCCCTCTCCTGCTGGGTGACTCACCCCTTCTAGAGCCCGATCTCTGGCTGGGGTGGCCACAATGGGTTGGGGCTCTAGAACTTGCTACCCTGATGGTTGGGATTCTTGCTGCTTCACCTGATGCCCACAAGTTTGGCCCTAGTGCTTCCTGCCACACTTTTCCTGGGGCCCACATGGCACTTGAAGGAAGGAGGGTCCGGGCCAGGATTGATAGTCGGGGCTGGGCAGGAGGGAGGAAGAGCCCCAGGCTGGAGTCCCACACACCTTCCCTCCTCCTCTGGGCACCTAGAGCAGAGGCAGCACAGCTCTGTCTGCTGGACACCTCGGCAGAGTAGGTGAGTTCATGTAAATACAGTCTGGTCCCAAAGCCTCCCCCAACCCTGGCTCGTCACTAGCTGTCAGGGGAGAGCTCATTCACACCTTGCTTCCAAATCATCATTTGAAATTCTGAGGTTGGCCAACATTGCCGAAGCCAATGCACCGACATTGTCAGCAAACACAACAGCTGGGTGAGGAAACCCGGCTTTGTCCAGACTTTTCAAACCTATTAAACTTTCTCAGGTACAAGTATTTTTCATACGTTGGACCTGGTTTTAATGTGTGTGTTAACGTTGCAATTTCCATTCAGATTTGCAACCAGTGACAACATTGGCAGCGCTGCATGTAACTAGCTGACCACTGGGGGGGGGGGGTGTTGGGGAAATTCGGGGGAGGGGTGCACAGCCCCCTGGCTGGGGGGCGTATAGGGAATGCCCGGTTTCACTGAATTGAGTCTCCTACTGCAGCACCTCAGTAGGTTACATCAGAGAGGAGCTGCAGTGTCTAGGCAGTGGGATGCTTGTGCCTTTAAGAGCCCAGCCCTGGGAAGCCCATGCTGAGAGGTGCTGCCTGTGGGAGGGGAAATAGAAAAGCCCCTCTGCTCCCCCCACCCTGTTTTTGCAAACACTGGAGTCTCAGCCCCCCGGGGTAACTGTTACCCCTCTGCCCCTGCCTGTGCCGGGGTTTAACCCTCTAGCAGCGCCTCCCTCTGGGCTGAACTCCGGCTCCTTCCCCCCTCCCTGACTTTGCCCTTCAGCCCCTCTCCTAACTCTGCCTCCAGCTGCTTGACCCCCCGACCAGTCAATTTCCACCCCCTGCTCAGACCCTGGCCACCCCCCTCCTCTGATTTGCCCCCCTTTGCCCCTCTTTAATCCCTGTAAAAAGTAGGGGGGGCTGGGTCCCATTCTCTGGGGGGGGGCGCTGGGCTCCTGGCCCCTGCCTGCCCAATGCTCAAAGCGCCCCCCACGATCTTGCGGATGTTTGCCGAGTGCTGCAGGGTCACCTGCAGGGGGGAGAGAGACGCGGTTAGGAGGTGATGCAGCCAAGGGAGCCTCACCCAACACTGAGATGCAGCCACCTCTGGGGTGGGTTGCACAAGTCAGCAAATGAATTTGGAACAGGAAACACACTGAAAGGACCGAGGCAGCTGCAGGAGGTGGAGAAAACCAGAAAAAGCAGGAGCCCTGGATCCCAGCCCTCCCCCTCTCTACCCCCTAACCCCCAATCCCCTCCCACATTTGAGGGGAGAACCCAGGAGTCCTGGCCCCCAGCCTTGCCCACCCCCATATTCCATCCAACAGCTGCCCCCCCAATTGCAGGGCAGCGCCATGGGGCACACCAGGGGCTGCCTGTTTGCACAGGACAGACGACACCAGTGCCCCAGGGTGCGGAGAGATGATGCTAAGAGAGAAGCAGGCAGCAGACACCCCCACGACAGAGAAGGAAGTGCTAGGGGGCGCCGTGCTGCAAGGAGTGAGGGGGGTTGGCAGGGAATGGGAGGATCTCCCCTCACAGTGGGTGCATCTGTCTCCCTCGCAATTCCTCCCCAGCCCTACCCCGGCCCAGGCTAACCCCGGCCCAGCTACCAGGGTTACATTTGGCCTGGATTCCCCAGCTGCTGGGGGAGGGGCGTGGGGCTGGGGAGCATGAGCCTCTACTCCCCCTTCCCCCGACACAGCTGCATGGGCACTGACCAAAGGAGCCTGCAGCACTGCTGCCTAGAGGAAACTGAGGCACCAGCCCGTGACAGACACATCATGGCTCTCCTCATCCTCATCCTCTTTTCCATAGACAACCCGGGGTGGTGGGGGGGAACTCAGGGCAGTTTCATAGTTAACCTGTGGAACTCCTTGCCAGAGGATGTTGTGAAGGCCAAGAGTATAACAAGGTTCAAAAAAGAACTAGATAAATGAACAGGGGACAGGTCCATCTCGGGCTATTAGCCAGGGTGGGCAGGGATGGTGCCTGTAGCCTCTGTTTGCCAGAAGCTGGGAATGGGCGGCAGGGGATGGATCACTTGATGATTCCCTGCTCTGCTCATTCCCTCTGGGGCCCCTGGCACTGGCCGCTGGCAGAAGACAGGAGGATACTGGGCTAGATGGACTTTGCGTCTGACCCAGTCTGGCCGTTCTTATGTCTCCCTTGGCGCAGCAGCGACACCCAGTGGACAGTCAGAGTAATGCATAGAAGGTGTCTCCGTTGGCGCAGCAGTGACACCTCGTGGTCATTCAGGGTAATGCACAGAAGGTGTTTCCCTTGATACAGCAGTGACACCCAGTGGCCAGGTGGCGTAATGCACAGCGTGTGTCTGCCTTCTAGGAGCAGTGACACCCAGGGACCGGCCACGGTAATGCACAGATTGTTTCCCTTGGAGCAGCAGTGACACCCAGTGACCAGCAGGGGTGGCATCAGACTCTTCTCGTTTGGTGGGGGACTGAGATGGGCTAGACAAAAAAAATTGGGGGGCAGGCTCCATCCTTTATGGGAGCAATACAACCTTTATTAAAATAAAATAGTAAACAGGGTTTACTTTAATAATCTAAATCTGTCCAAATTTTAATACTATGAGCTCAGATCTAGTGTGAGTAGTCTCTTGGTCTATCCAAGGATGTGATCAAGTGTCTTGATGTTTTTGGTCTTTTGGCCTCGAGATGAAAACCTTGTCTGAGTCTTTGGAACCATGAGATAAAAATATTATTTAAATCCAAAGTTCTTAAAGATCCCATCAACAACAAAAACCTAAATGAAAAATTGAAACAAAAAACAATGCTTAATTTAAAACCCAAACATTAAGAAAAACTTTGTTTTTAAAAATAAAAACTAACAAATGCCATAAATTAATAATTTCAACATTTTATCAAAAAGGTGTGCTACAGCAGGATGAGAAAATAACATAAAATAAATAAGCCTGACCACTAAAACCTCCCATAAAGGAATCACATCCTTGAATACTGGCCAAATCTGTATAAAATATGCAGAACTATGTCAAAACTGGTGTTGCAGGTCAGCCATTCAAATCCAGAAAATGTCAATTAAAAGCGCCATTCCAATTAAAAAAAACAAAACAACCCAATAAACCAAAACAGTCACAGCATGAAACAAACCTACACAGAAGCAAAATTAAACCTGTGCCAACATTGGAACAAACGATGTAAATTTCTAATTCTAACTTCTTGTTTCTCCCAGGAGGAAAGTGTTTTGCATCTCAGTAACCAGGCTGTCACTGCAGCTTTCCTTTCACTAAATAAGAAGTGGCAGTATCATAGCCAATGAGATTAATCCGAGGCATGATTATTGCTAGTTGAAAACTTTTCCCAATGCCCTCGGTTTTCTCTATGAGAAATTGAAATTGTATCTTTGCACTAATATCCCAAATGTGCAAGTCCATCCCCTCAGAGCAGCCCCACACCCTGAGCCCAGGGGAGAATCTCAACTGATTTGTGCATTTGTAACCCTGGGGCCTGAAGCTGATGAGAGAAAGGGAAGTGAGTGATCTTGGAGGTTTCCGATACCACCTGCTGGGAGCAGAGGGAATTGACTGAGCAACGTCCTGGCTAATTTTCACCTTGTTCTCTGCCAGCAGGCTCCACTGGAGAGCTCGGGAGTGACTTGACCATGGCAGCACCCTATGTACATTTTGGAGCCATTGGGGTGAAATGTGAGTACTTTTGGGGTTGGGACCCACATGAGAAGGGATGTGCACAAACTGGAGAGAGTCCAGCAGAGGGCAATAAAAATGATTAGGGGGCTGGGGCACATGACTTAAGAGGACCTACAGGCCATATCCTGTATGTTAAGCTAAGGCAAAGTTAGCATCTCTATAGTGTGACCTTTTACTCAGAAAGGAAAATTGACCTTTATCTTGTTAATTACAGAGAGAAGTACCCATGCCTGTCTAAGACCTTTACCTAGACCAATCGACAATGGAGAATGGCATAAGGGGTTTTTCAGTGTTGTACCCACAGAATTAACATGCACACCACAAGGGAACTTATGTGCATATGTACATGTCATCAACACGCACAAACATACTAGCCTATGAAGTAAGCGTACCCTAACGTTTTGTGGGTAAGGAATGAAATTTGGGCATAGGAGGAAGGATTTCCGGCACTTGTGCCCTATAAAAGAGGTAACCCACCTCGCTAGAGCACGTCGCTCTATCATTCTGACTTACTTCCTCCACTCTCTCTCTATCTACTATCAGTAGGCTGTACTTGTTCTTAAACTTTAAGTTTCAAAGTAACTCGGCTAAGCTCGGTTTCCCTAAGTTTTTATTCTTTGTTTATTAGGATTTGATTTTAAGTTTAACTTATTCAAGTAAACCCAAAGTAACATTAGCTTTTTCTAAGCACTGCATCTTTCACTCAAGACTTGAGAAACCTGAACTGCAAAGCTGGTTCTGTGTCTCTTACCACCAGGTTATCAAGGAAGGGTGTGAGTATATTAACCAAAACTTTGTTGCATATAATGCCATATGTATCTTTTGAATAGCAGTAATGCAACTGTAACTTTATAACTCAATTAAATTAAATAAAATGTAAGCTAATAAATTAAATTTTCATCATATTTTCCAAATTAATATTATTAGTACACCCTAAATCAGGCTACATGGGACAGAGAGTTGGAGTGCAGGGGGATGAGAGCACTGGCTCTGGGGGTGCAGGCTTTGGGGTGGGGTTGGAATGAGAGGTTCAGAGTGCAGTAGAGGGCTCAACGTTAGGGCAGAGAATTGGGCTGTGAGGGCTCTGGAACAAGGCCAGGAAAAAGAGAATTGAGGCATGCAGGGCCGTCCTTAGGATTTATGGTGCCCTAGGCGAGATTATGAAACTGGTGCCCCTGTGCCTGATCTGCTCTTAGCAACACAAATATAAGCATACAGTATTGGAAAACTTGCCACATTCACGTTATTAAAACCAGTTTAACTTAATGAAGCACAATGTAATGCTGATGCACTGGCACTAAAGAAGTAGCACTATAGAAAAAATTCTGATTTGACAGAATGATGCAAATAGTATAATTTTTTTAATTTTGTCAAAATTTTATTGGAAATTTATATGAAGAGGTATTGAAACAAAGATTTGTTTTTAATTAAAAGCAATCTTTCTGGCTTTTTTGGCTGCAAAATCAGTTTAATAAGCTGGGTCTCCAAACAGTGGGAAAATATAACCCTAGTTTTACTGCTAGGTAAAGGACAAAGTGACCAAAATGAAGTCAGCACAGAATCATCTCATCTAGATTAAGGTAGCACAGAAATGTTACAGAAGTCCTATTGTGCCTTATTTTTGTTTGGAAAGACATTAGCAATAGCAGCACATTCATATGATAAAATACATGATAAATCACTGCCTCTAAAGTTCCATCAAAAACTGACATTTTCACAGCTCTAGCATGATCTGCTGTACAGATTCTTCACAAGGAAGTGTCCCTGGCCTTTTTAACTCATATTAACTATGTAATTACTTTATGAAAGTTGGAGAAAACATTGTGAAAACGTAAAACATTGGCTGCCCAACTTCTGGGCTGGCAAAAGCTATACTGACTCACAGGATAAAAAAAAAAGCAGGAGAATCTTAGTACAACATATGGTCAGTCTATACCAGGGATCAGCAACCTTTCAGAAGTGGTGTGCCAAGTTCACTGTAATTTAAGGTTTCTCGTGCCAGTAATACATTTTAACGTTTGTAGAAGGTCTCTCTCTATGTCTATATTATATAAATAAACTATTGTTATTATCTGAGGTCCTGGCCACCGGTCCTGCTCAGGCCGCTGCCAGCTGAGTAAATGAAACCCCAGACCAGCAGTGGGCTGAGCGGGACTGGTGGCTGGAACCCTAGACAAGTATCCCAGGCCCTGCTCAGCCCCCTGCTGGTCTGGGGTTCTGACCACCAACTCCTGCCAGCCAGGATCCTGGCCGCCAACCCCCCTCAGCCCGCTACCAGCCTGGGATTCTGCTCACTCAGGCTGGCAGGAGGCAGAGCGGGGCCGGCGGCTGGGCTCCTGACTGGCAAGGGGCCAGCAGCCGGAACCCCGGAGTAGCAGCACGCTGAGTGCTGCCGGCACCCCAGACTAGCAGCAGACTGAGCCACTCAACCCTCCACCAGCCCTGCTCAGCCCGCCACCAGCCCACTCAGCCCGCTGCCGGCTGAATGAATGGAACCCCAGGCTGACAGCAGGTTGAGTGGTTCAGCCGGCCTGCTCAGCCCGCTGCCAGCCTGGGGTTCCCCAGGCCAGCAGCAGGTGCTGAGTGGGGCCGACGGCCGGTATCCCAGCTGGCAATAGGGCAGCAGCCGGAACCCCAGAGCAGTGATGGGCTGAGCCGCTCAGCCTGCCGCTGCGTACCATCAAAAATCAGCTCACCTGCCACCTTTGGCGCGTGTGCCGTAGGTTGCCGACCCCTGCTTTATACGCTAGTAAGGAGATGAGCATATTACAGTTGCTGGAGGGCTCTTATCAGGAGTAACAGTCTATGGGGAAGTCAGTCAACATTTTTGGTTTCGCTGATGAAAACTGGCCCACTCCCTGCCTCAAACCAAACCTGTCACTAATAATTGTCAACAACTTAATTTTCTGTTTTTGGCTAAGATATTGATTTTTTTTTTAAAAAATATTGAAATTGGATTCAGGATTGTTAGCAAGAATTTTTGGCAAACAAAGTTGTTAAATGACAACCTAAATGACAACACAGTACTGCTTTCATGCTTGGCTCACCCCCAGCCTGCTGGTCCAACAGCTGCAGTAGACCCCAAAATCCACCTCTTGGGGTGCAGAGTGGCAACAGCAGCAGCAAACCCTCAGGTCCAATCACACGCCAATGGGCACCACCACCAGCCTTACGGACCATGGTGAAGTTAGCACAGCATCTGATCTCAGGGACAGGTCACCCATGAAGCCACAGCAGCTCATCCTGCCCTGTGCAGCTCCCCCAGGATGAGATGGATCGGTGGCAGCTGCCAGCCCGGGGGAGAGACGCGCTCCCCAGCTAGGGTGACCAGATCCAGATGTCCTGATTTTAAAGGGCCAGTCCTGATATTTTAGGTTTTGTCTTAGATAGGCACCAATTACCCCCAGCTAGAGTGACCAGACAGCAAGTGTGAAAAATCAGGACTGGGGGTGGGGGGGTAAAAGGAGCCTATATAAGAAAAAGACCCCAAAATTGGGCCTGGCCCTATAAAATAGGGATATCTGCTCACCCTACCCCAACCCCCTGTCTTGATTTTTCACACATCTGGCTAACCCCAGCCCAGCCCCGTGTGACATTCCAATCCTGGCTCACTGCCAGGAAGTGAGTTACTTTCACTTTCATTCCTCAGCAGGCAGCCAGCCTCCTCCCCCCACCTACCCCCCAGCACCTCACCCAACCCAGCCCTGATGGAGGGGAGGGAGGGGAGAGAGAGGGATGCTCCTGGGGAGGAGGGAGAAAGGAGGGGGTGCTCCATGGGGCAGGGGGGGGAGAAGAATGGATGTTATGGGGGACAACAGAGGATACTGGTTCCAGAGCCGCAGAGCCTGCCTCACCTCACCTCAGCCGGGGGGAAAGAGTCACACTCACAGGTGAGCTCCCTCCCCAACCCCTCCCCCTCCCCGAGACCCCAGCAGACAATCCCCTCCCTCAGACTGTGCTGCATTCGGCTCTCTCTAGGACCCAGCAGCCCTGCTCTTACATGCTCCACTGCTTCCCATCTGTCCAGGCTCCGGGCAGAGCCGTGCCCCCAGACCTAGTGGTGCCCTAGGCGGCTGCCTATGGCAAAGGACGGCCCTGGAGACATGAGAGAGAGATCAGGCTAGAGTAGAAAGTGGTTGGGGGGGTGAAAAGTTTGAAATGGAAGGAGAAGAAAAATCTTCCTCCTGCTCCCTCTCATCAGAGCATCTAAAAACTATGTGAGAGATACCTCTCCCCCACTGAAACATCAACTCTGGTGGGCTTGGGCTGAGGAAGGAACTTCTCTCCCCAGCAGCTCCAGCTCACCTGGGCTGGGCCATGGACATCTCCCCCCAAAGATCTGGTGTGCCTGGCCTGGGACAGGGGAGGGGCTCCTCTCCTCTCCATTGGGGACATGGTGGGATGAGAGATGTGACAGGGCTTTATGGGAAATCATTATTTGCCTGATTCATGTGCCAGTCCTAGTCCCTGCTGACCCAACAAACTGTTTATCCTGCATGCTGAGGCCAGTTTGGAGGGTCTAGGAGCAGTCTCCTACCAGGAAGTGGAAGGCAAATGTAAATCTGTGGCCTTTGCCAGCTGAGGACTGTCCGATAGCGAAACTCACTATCCCATCCACCAGCTGCAGTTCTTGGCCTTGAAATGGGCCATCACTGAGAAATTTCGAGACTACTTGTCCGGAGCTCAGTTTCAGGTATGGACAGAGAACAATCAACTGACATGTGTGTTAACAAGGGCTAAGCTGGATGCTACAGGGCAGAGATGGGTGGCTACTTTTGCTAGCCATAACTTCAGCATTCAATACCAGTGAGCTGGTATAAGGAGTGTGATTTATCAAGATCACCAATTCTTGGCTGGAGGAGAATGTAAGCAGGGTCAGAATGAACTCTACCCTGCCATCTGTTGGTGATGTGTTGTAAAGGCCTTTTGTTGCTGATGTACATGGTCACACCCACCCTGCATTGCGTGATGGGGGTGATTGTCCAAATGGTGATTTTGGCTGCTGTGGGATCCCCAAACTCTTTCTTAATAGGGCAGGAGTAATAAAGTGTAGTAATCCTGGTCATCTGAATCAAAAACAGTAGAACGGTACTTAGCAGTTCATGATTTCAGGACTCACCCGAACCTACATAAAAAACGTTAGACAAGGGACATGGGTTCCAAAGAATAGCAATTTAAGAGAGGTTGAAAATAAATATTTGTGTTTAACATTCTGAGATTCTTCTGAACTCTCTAAATGCACATTTTAAGGTTTTCTTCTCTTTTTAGTTGAAAAATAGAATTAATTATTATTCTATTACAAATAATGTCATATAACATACACCTAAAATCTTAGACAGATAAGTAAAAATTTTAGTTATACTGAAGCAGGTGGTATCTGATGCTACTTAAAAGCTTAAGTTTGCAGGAATAGAGTGCGGAAAGAGAACCTGGCAGAACAGTTTTGCTGGAAGAGTTATCAGAGCGATATTGTTAGTCACAGGTCAGTGGGTGGGTTTATGCAAATACTGGACTCTTGGATGGGAGCGGGGGCAGGGCGCACAACTTCTGTGGCACATGCACCAGCTCTGCAACTAACGTTTGCTACCTCCCTCCCTAACAACACACCTTTTACCTCTCAGGACCCAAATACACCGTGAAAGAGATCTAACGACATAAGCTTAGGGTGAGCAACTGCAGCACTAATAACAATTTTAAGAGATTCAAAACCGCCTCTGTCTTTCCACACCAGGGACAGCAGAAAGGACATCAGCAGCAGCTGCAAGAGACCAACAAACATCCATTTCTACCTCCCTCCACACGCTGCTGTTAGGAACCCATACCCCTTAATGGTGAGTACTTTTCAGACGAGGGTGACGCTCTCAGGCCTCAAATGCCAGGTACAGTTACTCTGTCCTTGATCCAAAATCAACAGGAAAATACACTGGATTACTCCTGCCCCAATAACAAAGAGACTGGGGATCCCGCAGCAGCTGAAATGACCATTTGGACAAGCACTCCCATCATGCAATCCGGGGTGGGTGTAACCATGCAAATGACATCAGCCCCAAAAGGCCTTGACGACAGATCACCAACAGATGGCAGGGCAGAGTTCATACTGACGCTGCTTCAACTAGATTGTGGCAAAGATTCCAAAACACCGAACCTTAAACCTCACCTAACGCGGGTCAATCCATCCTCAGCGTCGTAACCGCTCGTTATACTCCACACCCGAACGTAGCCCTCATAAGGACAACATACCCTCCTAACTCAGTGTCTGTACGTTAACCTTTTACCCCCAGTCCGGGCTATTGCAGATTATGTATTACTTACGCCACCCCATTTTAAACCGAATTTCGCACCCCTTGGGTAAGCTGTACGTTGTTCCCTGAGCACCAGAAACTTCTACGCCGAAACTCTGTACTGTACACTTTTTTTTTCTTTGAACCTCATCTTAATAAAGAGTTGACTTTTGTTTGAGATCCCGGCTCCTGTTCCTTTGCAAGGCGTGTGCGTTCGCTCCGCGTTTTAGTCTGTTAATACGGCGGGGGGCAATTGAGCCAGAGGTGCTTGCCTGCTGCAGACACGGATCCAAGGCTGAACCTCGTCCCCCACAAGCTTGAAAGCGTAACTGAAAACAGTTTAAGAGGTGCTCCCGTCTCCGGCACTCAGCTACTCAGCTCCCAATGGGGTCCAAACCCCAAATAAATCCTTTTTACCCTGTAGAAGCTAGCTGTAAAATCCTGTGACCAGGGCAGCTGCCTAGCAGCCTGCGCATCTGCCTGCCAAAGCGAGAGCATGTAAGGCACTAATCCGGATAGTGACGGCTAGGTGGCAGGAGCAGGGTGTGAAGATGCAGCAGAGTGGCGCAGTGGGAGTGTGCTGGGTCCATAACCCCGAGGTCGATGGATCGAAACCATCCTCTGCTACGCGTGCGCTTGTTTCTTTTCCCTCTGGGCCTTCAAGCGAGCCGGTGACCAGCAGAGCACCAAGAGCCTAGGCCATGAGGCAAGAGGTGGCTGAGGCGAAGCGGCGGCCTGCCAGGGAGCTCCCTGGCACCTCTGGCTGCCTGGGCTGAAGGCAAGAGGCAGGCCTGGGCGTGGCGAGGGCCTCCTGTCCTGGAATGAGGCTGCAGTGCTTCCTGGTCCCCTTTTCCCACCCACACCGGCAGGCGGCTGCTGCGGGAGAACACGAGGGAGGCTCTGGGGGCGCTAGGCAGTGCTGTGTGTGTGGCTGTCAGGGGAAAGACCCGAGGCTCCCGACTCGACCTGCCATTGACTCGCGTGGCTCTGCGCGCTGTCAGCCGGGGCGGGGCGGGGCGGGCCAGGCCGCGGACGTGACTCAGGCTTGGGCCGCATGGCCGCGCTTTCCTGATGAGGCATGAGGCAGGCCAAGAGCTTTGCACAGCGTACAGGGAAGTGGGAGGGAGGCGTCTTTGAGCCGGCGTGTCTCCTCCGCTTCTCCCTTGCCGCTTGGGCGGAGGCGGGAAGGGAGCGAAATGTTCCCGGCTGAAAGTTTTTGTGCTCCGCTTTGAGGATTAAGCCTGAGCCTCCGGCACGGCTGCTGGCAGATGGGTTTCTGAATGGCATCCAGCCTGCTCTTTGGACCACCAGCTGAAAGCACTGAGGCAGCAAAATGGGACCTTTGAGGCTCCCCCCACAGGCAAGCAAGGAAGTAGCACGGGCTTAGCGTCGGCCATGGGTGGGCTCTAACCACCATCCTTTCGGTTAACAGCCGAACGCGCTGACCCATTGCGCCACAGAGACATGGAGGGGCAAGGCTGTATTGAGCCCAAAAGCCAGGAATCAGCTCAGGGCATACGGTACAGCACATGCATGCAGTGGTTAGCCAAGCAACAGCAAGGAACTGGAGTGCTATGGAGGGAAAGTTCTGTGGGAAGGAACCGAAAAGAGCACCGGGGCTGTGGTACAGCGCTCGCATACACTTTCTTTGGCCTGTTTTGCTGGAAGAGTTAGCAGAGTGAGATTGTTAGTCACAGGTCAGTGGGTGGGTTTATGCAAATACTGAACTCTTGGATGGGAGCAGGGGTGGGGGAGGGGCACACGACTTCTGTGGCACATGCACCACCTCTGCAACTAACGTTTGCTACCTCCCTCCCTAACAACACACCTTTCACCTCTCAGGACCAAAATACACCGGGAAAGAGATCTAATGACATAAGCTTAGGGTGAGCAACTGCAGCACTAATAACAATTTTAAGAGATTCAAAACCGCCTCTGTCTTTCCACACCAGGGACAGCAGAAAGGACATCAGCAGCACCTGCAAGAGACCAACAAACATCCATTTCTACCTCCCTCCACACGCTGCTGTTAGGAACCCATACCCCTTAATGGTGAGTACTTTTCAGACGAGGGTGACGCTCTCAGGCCTCAAATGCCAGGTACAGTTACTCTGTCCTTGATCCAAAATCAACAGGAAAATACACTGGATTACTCCTGCCCTAATAACAAAGAGACTGGGGATCCCGCAGCAGCTGAAATGACCGTTTGGACAAGCACTCCCATCATGCAATCCGGGGTGGGTGTAACCATGCAAATGACATCAGCCCCAAAAGGCCTTGACGACAGATCACCAACAGATGGCAGGGCAGAGTTCATACTGACCCTGCTTCAACTAGATTGTGGCAAAGATTCCAAAACACCGAACGTTAAAACTCACCTAACGCGGGTCAATCCATCCTCATCGTCGTAACCGCTCGTTATACTCCACACCTGAACGTAGCCCTCATATGGACAACATACCCTCCTAACTCAGTGTCTGTACGTTAACCTTTTACCCCCAGTCCGGGCTATTGCAGATTATGTATTTCTTACGCCACCCCATTTTAAACCAAATTTCGCACCCCTTGGGTAAGATGTATGTTGTTCCCTGAGCACCAGAAACTTCTACGCCGAAACTCTGTACTGTACACTTTTTTTTTCTTTGAACCTCATCTTAATAAAATGTTGACTTTTGTTTGAGATCCCGGCTCCTGTTCCATTGCAAGGCGTGTGAGTTCGCTCCGCGTTTTAGTCTGCTAATACGGCGGGGGGCGATTGAGCCAGAGGTGCTTGCCTGCTGCAGACACGGATCCAAGGCTGAACCTCGTCCCCCACAAGCTTGAAAGCGTAACTGAAAACAGTTTAAGAAGTGCTCCCGTCTCCGGCACTCAGCTACCCAGCTCCCAATGGGGTCCAAACCCCAAATAAATCCTTTTTACCCTGTAGAAGCTAGCTGTAAAATCCTGTGACCAGGGCAGCTGCCTAGCAGCCTGTGCATCTGCCTGCCAGAGCGAGGGCGTGTAAGGCACTAATCCAGATAGTGGCAGCTAGGTAGCAGGGGGAGGGGGTGAAGAAGCAGCAGAGTGGCGCAGCGGGAGCGTGCTGGGCCCATAACGCAGAGGTCGATGGCTCGAAACCATCCTCTGCTATGCGTGTGCTTGTTTCTTTTTCCTCTGGGCCTTCAAGCGAGCCGGTGACCAGCAGAGCACCAAGAGCCTAGGCCATGAGGCAAGAGGTGGCTGAGGCGAAGAGGCGGCCTGCTGGGGAGCTCTCTGGCTGCCTGGGCTGAAGGCAAGAGGCAGGCCTGGGCGTGGCGAGGGCCTCCTGTCCTGGAATGAGGCTGCAGTGCTTCCTGGTCCCCTTTTCCCACCCACACCGGCAGGCGGCGGCTGCTGCGGGAGAACACGAGGGAGGCTCTCGGGGCGCTAGGCATCGCTGTGTGTGTGGCTGTCAGGGGAAAGAGCCGAGGCTCCCGACTCGACTTGCCATTGACTCGCGTGGCTCTGCGCGCTGTCAGCCAGGGCGGGGCGGGCCAGGCCGCGGACGTGACTCAGGCTTGGGCCGCATGGCCATGCTTTCCTGACAAGGCATGAGGCAGGCCAAGAGCTTTGCACAGCGTACAGGGAAGTGGGAGGGAGGCGTCTTTGAGCCGGCCTGTCTCCTCCGCTTCTCGCTTGGGCGGAGGCGGGAAGGGAGCGAAATGTTCCCGGCTGAAAGTTTTTGTGCTCCGCTTTGAGGATTAAGCCTGAGCCTCTGGCACGGCTGCTGGCAGATGGGTTTCTGAACGGCATCCAGCCTGCTCTTTGGACCACCAGCTGAAAGCACTGAGGCAGCAAAATGGGACCTTTGAGGCTCCCCCCACAGGCAAGCAAGGAAGTAGCACGGGCTTAGCGTCGTCCCTGGGTGGGCTCTAACCACCATCCTTTCGGTTAACAGCTGAACACGCTGACCTATTGCGCTACAGAGACATGGAGGGGCAAGGCTGCATTGAGCACAAAAGCCGGGAATCAGCTCAGGGTACGGTATAGCACATGCATGCAGTGGTTAGCCAAGCAACAGCAAGGAACTGGACTGCTATGGAGGGTTTTTTTCCCCACTTGCCCCCCCCCCCCCACCTGGTTGCCCTGCCTAAAAGTGGTGGCCACCAGAGCCCAAGCAGTAGCCCCACCCCTTCTACTCGAGGCCACGCCCCTGCACCACCCCCTCCCCAATGCCCCGCTCCTACACTGCCTCATCCCCCAAGATCCTTCCTCCCGCTCACTGCTCTCCGTCCCCTCCCCACCCTCACTCGCCCTTACGGTCATTACAAAGTGGCAAGGCAGAGCCCTCCCATTTTTTAAAGTCCTGGGGTGTTGTTCCCCCCTGTTCAGGCACCCCTGGGGCCCTGCACTTCACACAGCTCTCCCTGATTTCAGCTGTTAGTGAGGGAGCCTCACTGCTAGCACAGACTGGGCAGTTTCTTGCATGAGAGACACTGTCCCAAAGCAGGACTAATGCTTAGAGCTGGTTATCAGTGATTTCAGCTCTGTTGGTCTGCAACAAGACTCTCCATTGAGTCTTAACCAGCTCTGTTATTACACAGAGAAGAACAAAAGGGTCAAATGGTGCCTGGAACCCTTAAGAAGAATCCACCCCACCGAGTACAACACTTGTCGCTACCTGCTCTCAGCTCCACTGAGAATGTTTTGGGGTCACTCCTTGCCTGTATCAACCTAGGGATTTTGGAGGATCACAATTAACAGGTGCTCCAGTGGCACAATTGGTTAGTGCGCAGTACTTATAGGGCAGTGCTGAGAGGAGCTATGCTGAGGTTGTGAGTTCAAGCCTCACCTAGAGCACTGGTTTTCATTAGCCAAATGGCTTCACACAGTTATTTGGCCCCGTTGAATGTAGAATTCTAGCCCTGGGGACCCTGAGGCAGGGGAAGAGTCAAAAACACCCCCTTCACTTATTACCTCCTCTCCAGAGCACAGGTCAGAACCTGAAATCCTTTCCCCATCCCTCCTGCAGCCCCTGTGCCAGGATCCGTCAAGCAGAGCCTGGAGTCCTGCCCATCCTTGACCCCTGAGCCTGGAGGGAGAGGAGCAAGGAGCCATTGTTAGAGGGCTTTCCCTTCCCCCGCCCACTTCCCTGGCTCTTGTCACGCAGACAGCAAGCAGCAAAAGACCAGAAGTGGGAAGCGCAGACAAAGGGATGTTTACTGGGGTTAGTTTCCAAGCAAGCAGATTCCGAAGCCCTTCACACCAGTCGGACTTATCTCTATAGACCGACAGAGTTTGTTCCCCAGTGTCCCCCTTCCCAGCTCTGACACCGCAGAGCGTTTACCCCACATCCCTACAGACAATTCTTTCCTGGGTGCTGGCGGGTGAGTCCTGCCCACATGCTCAGGGTTTAGCTGGTCGCCATATTTGGAGTCGGGAAGGAATTTTCCTCCAGGGCAGGTTGGCAGAGACCCTGGGGGGGTTTCACCTTCCTCTGCAGCGTGGGGCATGGGTCACTTGCTGGAGGATTCTCTGACCTTGAAGTCTTTAAACAACGAGTTGAGGACTTCGATAGCTCAGACATAGGCCAGGGGTTTGTTACAGGAGTGGGTGGGTGAGAGTCTGTGGCCTGCGTTGTGCAGGAGGTCGGACTGGACAATCATAATGGTCCCTTCTGACCTTAAAGTCGATGAGTCTATGAGCTCTGACACTGCAGAGTGTTTACCCCACATCCCCCTTCCCAGCTCTGACACCGCAGAGCCTGGCCTCTGTCCCTGTTCCCCGTTCCCTAGTCCCATCCCCCCCCCCCCCCATTAGCATGATTCCAATTTCCCCGCCCACTTCCTGTCTGACCCCAGTTTACACAGTAATAGTCTCAGCTAGACCTTAACCAATCATTGTAACTAACCAATTCTAACCTATTGTAACAGAAATCTCTAACCAATTACATCCCACTCCCCTAATTAACTTACACCCAGCAAAATTAATTCGGCGGCAGACAGAAACAATTAGAGAACCAGACAGATTGACAATAGAAAAGTGGAGGCCAGAAAGATAAACCCTACAGAAATGAGGGTTTCACAACCACAACCATTGAGAAGGGATTTCGTGCCAGACCGGATGCTCTCTTAAGATCTGTTTCTTTATCTGGTGGCGATGGGCACTATCGGGACAGGATCGTCTTCCTAAGAGCCCAACCCCACCTTAGTTCAGTGTGACGGGTTTGGGAGGTGAGGATGGGACCGTTCGCTTCCCAGCTTATGGCTGCCCCTGCTGCTTAGCCAAAGGCCTGAGCCTACGAACAAGGGCTCAGACTCTCCGAGGGAGAGAAGGCCCAGACACAGGCAGACTGGGATTTTGGGTCTTTGTGTTATACCCCTGTCACTAGCTAAGTGATAAAAATGCACCTAAGATCTTAAAGTCTAGGCCTGTACAGACAGCCTGAATATCTCTATTCTAACAGGTTTCAGAGTAGCAGCCGTGTTAGTCTGTATCCGCAAAAAGAACAGGAGTACTTGTGGCACCTTAAAGACTAACAAATTTATTTTAGCATGAGCTTTCGTGAGCTGCAGCTCACTTCTTTGGATGCATAGAATGGAACACACAGACAGGGAATATTTATACATACAGAGAACATGAAAAGGTGGAAGTATGCATACCAACAGGCAGAGTCTAATCAATTGAGATGAGCTATCGTTAGCAGGAGGAAAAAAAACTTTTTGAAGTGATAATTAAGATGGCCCATAGAAGGTGTGAGGAGAACTTAACATAGGGAAATAGATTCAATTGGTGTAATGACCCAACCATTCCCAGTCTTTGTTTAGGCCACAGTTAATAGTATCTAGTTTGCATATTAATTCAAGTTCAGCAGTTTCTCTTTGGAGTCTGTTTTTGAAGTTTTTTTGTTGCAAAATTGCCACCTTCAAGTCTGTCACTGAGTGGTTAGAGAGGTTGAAGTGTTCTCCCACTGGTTTTTGAATGTTATGATTCCTGATGTCAGATTTGTGTCCATTTATTCTTTTGCGTAGAGACTGTCCGGTTTGGCCAATGTACATGGCAGAGGGGCATTGCTGGCACATGATGGCATATATCACGTTGGTAGATGTGCAGGTGTACGAGCCCCTGATGGCGTGTCTGATGTGATTAGGTCCTATGATGGTGTCACTTGAATGGATATGTGGACAGAGCTGGCATCGGGCTTTGTTGCAAGGATAGGTTCCTGGGTTAGTGTTTATGTTGTATGGTGTGCGGTTGCTGGTGAGTATTTGCTTCAGGTTGGGAGGCTGTCTATAAGCGAGGACTGGCCTGTCTCCCAAGATCTGTGAGAGTGAGGGATCATCTTTAAGGATAGGTTGTAAATCTTTGATGATGCGCTGGAGAGGTTTTAGTTGGGGGCTGTAGGTGATGGCTAGTGGTGTTCTGTTATTTTCTTTTTTAGGCCTGTCCTGTAGTAGGTGGCTTCTGGGTACTCTTCTGGCTCTGTCAATCTGTTTTTTCACTTCAGCAGGTGGGTATTGTAGGTTTAAGAATGCTTGATAGAGATCTTGTAGGTGTTTATCTCTGGCTGAGGGATTGGAGCAAATACGGTTGTATCTTAGAGCTTGGCTGTAGACAATGGATCGTGTGGTGTGTCCGGGATGGAAGCTGGAGGCATGTAAGTAAGTATACCGGTCAGTGGGTTTCCGGTATAGGGTGGTATTTATGTGACCATCGTTTATTAGCACAGTAGTGTCTAGGAAATGGACCGCTTGTGTGGATTGGTCTAGGCTGAGGTTGATGGTGGGATGGAAATTGTTAAAATCACGGTGGAATTCCTCGAGGGCTTCTTTTCCATGAGTCCAGATGATGAAGATGTCATCAATGTAGCGCAAGTAGAGTAGGGGCGTTAGGGAACGAGAGTTAAGGAAGCGTTGTTCTAAGTCAGCCATAAAGATGTTGGCATACTGAGGGGCCATGCGGGTACCCATAGCAGTGCCGCTGACTTGAAGATATATATTGTCCCCAAATGTGAAATAGTTGTGGGTGAGGACAAAAGGGAAGCTGAAGGGCGGGAACTCGGGGGAAGGGGCCATGTGGGGGTGGGTCCTTGGGGAAAGGGTGCAGGGGAGGGGTGTATTGGGGGGGCAATGCGCGAGTGGGGAGTCGGGGGAAGGGGCAGAGTGAGGGTGGGGTATTGGGGAAAAGGGGCAATGGGAGGGTGGTGCCTTGCAGGAAGGGGTGGGGCAGGACTTCAGGGGAAGGGGCGGGGATTAGGGGGAACAGGCGATGTGAGGGGGGACCTCGGGGGGTAGGGGCAGCGTGAGGGCAGGGCTTTGGGGGGTGGGCACAGCGTGGGGGGGCAGGGCTTTGAGGAAGGGGCGGGCACAGCGAGGGGGGGGCTGGGGGAAGGAGCAGGACTCATTCAGGCCGGGCCGTGTCTGTCTGGGGGTGACACTGTCCCTGCAGCGGGTGTTTGGAGCCGGGCTCCCCCGGGGAGGGGGCGGGGCCGGGGGCAGCGGGAGTCGGGGGTGACACGCGGCCGGTGCCGAGGCCCGTCGGACCCACCCAGACCCGCTCACACCCAGCCGGGGGGCGGGGGGAGGGTTACAGCCCCAGTGAACAAGGGTCGCCGGGAACATTGCAGTTCTCCTCAAATACTTGCTGAAACTGTGCTCTGCTGTTGGTCTGGAGCTCATGTGAGAGCACTTTATTCAGGTCATTCAATGTATGAAATTCAAGATCTGATGGTTAATTTGAAAATCAGGAAAAGGGAAGGAGAAAACTCAAAAGAGGTTCCTCCTGGCGCTCACCTACGTGAACCCGAATACTCTCTCAGGCCTCAAAGAGAGACCTGGAGAAGGAGACTTGCTGAAGCAAAGCCACAGGAGTCTCTGAGGTTTCCCTGGCCCCTCACCCCTGTCCTGCCTGGCTGATGTCAGCATCTCTCTGTGAGGTCACCATCTCCCCCCCCACCTTTGACCAATAGTCTGAGGTCCTGCAAAAGGCCTTTGTGATGTCACTGCCACACCCCTCCCTTGCTGGGCTAATGTCCTGCCCCTGGCCAGGCACTTTGGAGGTTTGAGCTACTCCCTCAAGAACAAATGGATATAAATTGGCAGTCGGGAAGTTTAGGCTTGAAATTAGACGAAGGCTTCTAACCATCAGGGGAGTGAAATTCTGGAACAGCCTACCGAGGGAAACAGTGGGGGCGAAGGACCTCTCTGGCTTTAAGATTAAGCTTGATAAGTTTATGGAGGGAATGGTTTGATAGGAGAACGTGATTTAGTCAATAGGTCAATAACGTGCAACCACTGGTAATTAGTACCGAGGGTCAATGTTGGGATATTGAAAGTCTTTTTCCTGAGTGGCTGGCTGGAGAGTCTTGCCCGCATGCTCGGGGTTCAGCTGATCGCCATATTTGGGGTCGGGAAGGAATTTTCCTCCAGGGTAGATTGGCAGAGACCCTGGAGGTTTTTCGCCTTCCTCCGCAGCATGGGGCAGGGGTCGCTTGCTGGAGGATTATCTGCTACTTGAAGTCTTTAAATCAGGATTTGGGGACTTCAACAGCTGAGTCAAGGGAGAGAATTATTTCAGGAGTGGGTGGGTCAGCTTTTGTGGCCTGCATCTTGCGGGAGGTCAGACTAGATGATCATAATGGTCCCTTCTGATCTTAAGTTCTATGATTCTATGATTCCCTGTGGATCACCCCATTCAAGGAGCGTTCGTTCTAGGCAGCAAGCCGGTAGTTTTGGATCATCTGCAAATTTTGTCAGCTCACTGTTTAGCAGGTTGTTTATGAATATGTTGACTAGTACTGGTCCCAATACAGACATCACTAGTTACCTGTTTCCATCCTGAAAACTGACCATTTATTCCTACCCTTTGTTTCTTGTCTTTTAACCATTTATTGATCCACGTGAGGACCTTCCGGAGGTGAAAGTAAGCCGGTATGTTCCGGTGGGGGTACCGGCAAGAGCCGATACGCTGTGCCAGCCTGGCCCGGCTTCCCCAGGCTGGTGATTTAAAGGGCCCAGGGCTCCCTGTAGCGGCCGGAGCCCCTGGCCCTTTAAATCACCTCCCAAGCCCCCCTGCCAGAGCCCCAGGGAGCAAATCACTGCCGTGGATGCTGCTCTCTCCCGCTCTGCCAACACAGAGCAGGGGCAGCAGAAGCTTCCTTACAGTGGGGGGGGGCACCGTTGTCCGAAATGTGGCACCCCCATGACACCCCTTCCCTAAGGACCCCCACTCACACCACCTCTCCCCCCGAGGCCACACCCACAGACGCCTCTTCCCCAAGACTGCACCCTCCCCCCCCATCATTTGTCCTAACAGCCAGTAAAGAGTGGTGGGGACATGGCCCTATAACCCCCCTGTTCCAGCACCCCTGACACCGAGCTAAGCAGGCAGCAGTGTGTGTGTGTGTGTGTGTGTGTGTGTGTGTATGTGACAGAGAGTGCTGTGCTGAGCTGAGCCAGGGAGAGAAGGGGGCTGATGTCGGGGCTGTCCCCTGCCTCAGGACTGGTCGCTTCCAGCAGCTGTCTGAACTTAGAGACAGTGTGCGACACACTCACTCTTCCGCAACGCACACACTGTCTCTCCCCCCCCACACACACATGCTCTCTACCCTATCACACACATTGCAGTTGAAAAGCAGCTGGCAATCTAGTAGGATGCCCATGGACCAATGGGATAGAAACCTGCATCATGTGATGCTGTACCAGCCCGTGAGGCATTGCAAACCCTTCCCAAAGCACCCTGCAGCCAGTTGCACAGTGGGATAGCTACCCACAGTGCACTGCTCTCTGTGGCGATCCAAGAGATGCTAGCATGGATGTGCTCTAGTGACACAGGGGAATAGGGTGGACATGCAACAGCTGTTCAGTTAAAACACTTTAACTTAAGCCACATTATTCTTTCATGTAGACATAACTTAAGAGTGAGACAAGACCCAGCTCCATTGAAACTAAAGAACCACAACTTCCTGCGTAGTTGGCAGGATTTGAACCTGCGCAGGGAGACCCCAATGGATGTCTAGTCCATCGCCTTAACTACTCGGCCAGAACTACTTGCTTGATATGTGGTTTTCACTGCACTCTAGTTCTGTTCTCACTGAGTGATCAAGTCCAGTTGTTTCCTCAGACCAGCTTCCACAACACACACACTGCTGTGCCCTTGTGTAAGTGTGTCCATGGCTGAATAGCAAGAATTCCTGCTCCTTTCCCTTCTGGCTGGAGCACGAGGAGAGTGCGTTTGTGGCTAATGACGTTGCTGTAGCTTGTTGTCCATTTCCTGCCTTGATCATTCAGACAGTCCCTTTCCCATCATATCGCCAGTACATCAGTGATTGTGATAGCAGGGGGCAGGTTTTCTCTGGGGCACTGAGCTTTGCCAGTGGGTTGGTGACTCCTTTCTTTCCTCACCCTGGAGTAAACTCAGCTTTTTATTCCATCCTTGATGTTTCAAGGAATAACAACAGATGACCAAAGAAAGAGGTGGGCAGGGTGGGTCTCAGGGGAGGGGCAGAGAGGTGTGGGCGATGGGCAGGGTGGGTCTCAGGGGAGGGCTCAGAGAGGTGGGGGCGATGGGCAGGGTGAGTTTCAGGGGAGGGGGGCAGAGAGGTGTGGGCGATGGGCAGGGGGAGGTCTCAGGGGAGGGGCAGAGAGGTGGGGGCAGGGCAGGTCTCAGGGGAGGGCTCAGAGAAGGTCCTGGGTGCTCAGATGCCCCAGTTATTGCACCCTGGCCTGTCACAGAGAGAGAAAAGACCCAGCGGGACCCAGCCCCCTACAGTGATCCCATGGCCAAGAACCTGGTTGGGAGTGGGGTGAAGGTTCCCTCTGGGCAAAGGGGAGCTGAAATCCCTCAGTGTCCTGGAATTTAAGCAATGGAAGCTTCAAACCCTGCACGGGTCTGGGCTGAGGTGCATCAGCAGAAGGTTGGGCTGGACAGGGGAGGCAGGTTTGTATAATTTTTGGTGGTGCCCAGAATGAGACCAAGTCTGCCCCACACCCCACACACATCTGCCTAAGGCTCTGGGGTGGAGTTTGCTGAGGGAGGGAGAGGGGCTGGGCTCTGGGAGAGAGTTTGGGTGCAGGGTCTGGGCTCAGTCAGGGGGTTGGGGTGGAGGAGAGTGTGCAGCTGTGGGAAGAACAACTTGGGATTCCTTGGGGAAGCCACCTTTAAAAACACACGTGTAACATGCTAGTTACATTTTAATAAGACCAAATTAAATGGTGCAGGACAGAGCCATCTATAGTCTATTGTCCTGGTCAATGGGAGCCATCAAGAGTCCAAACCACTATTAATGGCCCACACTTTGCATCATTACAACAGGACCTCAGAGTTATAGTTCATATTTCTAATTTCAGATCCAAGAATGATCGGTTCATACAAATAGGATGAACACACACAGTAGATTATAAGCTTTGTAATGATACCTTACAAGAGACCTTTTGCATCAAGCATAGTCCAGTCACTTTATATTCACACTCATTAGCATATATTCATATAAATCCTATGGAGTGCAACGTCACAGCAGGGAAAGGGTTTTCCTGCGGCACCTGGCAGCAGTTGAGTTTCATGTTCAGGCTGTGGGATGAGTTCCTCCAGGTTTCTCGTAAGCACACAGGGACCTTCGCGGGTGCTCTCGATACAGGAATGGCCCAGACACGATAAAGTGATGGGAACTGCATTTTCCTTTTTTATTTCTGTATTTCCAATGACATTTCTGTTTGTGATTTCGTTTTGTTTTGTACAACTGTGTTTTCTCCTGGATTTGATATTTAACGAAAAAAAGAATACGGCCTCAGGGCTCCAGATGGAGGAGCAGGCTGGGGCTAGGACTGCTAAGAGAGCGAGAGTAGCAGGTTTTCTGTATTGTTTCCTGTCCTCATTTTTCTTGACTAGTTTCTGTTCTGTACAAAATTTGCCAATTTTCCATATGTGAGCCTGGCTAGCTCAGTTGGTAGAGCATCAGACTTTTAATCTGAGGGTCCAGGGTTCAAGTCCCTGGTCAGGCAAAGTAACACTTTCCCTCTGTAACACCCCTGAAGAGTTTCAGAAGGACTTTCCTTGACTTTAGTTTTTCCTTTTCAGGACATGGCCTTTCCTAGGAAGGGCACTTTACTGCCTGGGACTGAAGGTGCTACTGCCTCATCTGTCCACTGGCCTCACAGTCTGGAGGAAGAAAGGCCTCTGGGCCTGCAGCAAAGTGCTGGGTGCTGACTTTTTGAGCAAATGCAGGGCTGGCCAGAGAGGCATGTTCCCACTGAGTCCTCCCTGCCAGAAAAAATTGTCCCCACAGACAGGGGCGGCTCCAGGCCCCAGCATGCCAAGCACATGCTTGGGACAGCAAGCCGCGGGGGGTGCTCTGCCGGTCGCCGCGAGGGCGGCAGGCAGGCTGCCTTCGGCAGCGTGCCTGCAAAGGGTCCGCTGATCCTGCGACTTCGGCGGACCTCCCGCAGGTAAGCCGCCGAAGGCAACCTGCCTGCCGTGCTTGGGGCGGCAAAATGCCTAGAGCCGCCCCTGCCCACAGAGTCCTCCCTGCTGGAAGTCTATAGTAATCAACAGGTGCTCTGCTGGTCCCATGGTGTAAGGGCAGCACTCAGGACTTTGAATCCTGCGATCTGAGTTGGAGTCTCAGTGGAATCTGAGAACAATTCCTGTGTCACAAACCCTGCTGGGACTTCCAAGGCTCTGTCTTGCTTTCTCAAAGGCCATGAAAGCCACTACAAAAGGTTTTTTTTCTCCTGCTGATAATAGCTCACCTTAACTGATCACTCTCGTTATAGTGTGTATGGCAACACCCGATTTTTCATGTTCTCTGTGTGTGTGTGTGTGTGTGTGAATATATATCTTCCTGCTGTATTTTCCACTGCATGCATCCAATGAAGTTGGTTTTAGCCCAGGAAAGCTTATGCTCAAATAAATTTGTTAGTTTCTAAGGTGCCACAAGTACTCCTCGTTCTTTTTACAGATAAATGAATGGAGGTTAAGTCCATGAAAGGCTATTAGCCAGGATGGGTAAGGAATGGTGTCCTTAGCCTCTGTTTGTCAGAGGGTGGAGATGGATGGCAGGAGAGAGATCACTTGCTCATTACCTGTTAGGTTCAGTCCCTCTGGGGCACCTGGCATTGGCCACTGTTAGCAGATAGGATGTGAGGTTGGATGGACCTTTGGTCTGACTCAATATGGCCATTCTTATGGTCTTATGAAGGGAGGGGCACAACCCTGTGACAGAGTTTCTGTAGTGTAGTGGTTATCGCGTTTGCCTAACATGCAAAAAGTCCCTGGTTCAAAACCAGACAGAAACATCTGGGTTTAATTTTCCCAGCTCCTACTGGCCTGTCCCTGCTGTTGTAGGAGCAGCAGTGATTTCTGTGCTCAAAAGGTCTGTTATACTTCCCCTGCTCCCGCTTTTGTCTCCTCTCCCTCTCTGAATGCCTGTGAAGTGGCTTTTCCCCTCCCGCTCCCCCCTGGAATGCTTGTGGGATGAATGGGCTGGTTGAAGAGCAGAAGAGCTCCCAGGTAGACAAGGTGTCTGGGACTCTGATTAGGCAGCGCTCACACACCCAGAGCATGGACACTGCCCAAGGTGGAGTGTGACCAACCAGATGCAGCCAAGTCATCTCTAGTCACAGGCCATGAGGAGCAGGCCCTTAAAAGGGGAAGGGGCCATGTGCTCAGGAGAGCACTCACAAGCTTGTACCTCCAGTGAATGCCCTTTACCCCGACCGCCTGGCCAGCGGTTCTCTGCGTTGCATTTCATTGTGCCTCAGGGAGACTTACCTTCATCACACCATGCATCACGGTGCTGTGGGAAACTTACCTTGCAGAATCCAGACATCTCCAGTGCTGTGCCTGTCCTGGGAGTGTGAGTGTGACACCCCACCCCCTTTCTTTTGAGCTTAGTTGTCAATATAATAAATGTGCTGCTTTCTGCCAAACTGGTGGGTCATTAGTGCTCCCTACGCTGACTAGCTGGCCCAATTTGGGGTAACACCTGCGATAACCCCAACCCCTGCATGACAGAGGGTGGTGAAATGAGCTGAGAAAAAGCCTTGGCATCAGCAGGGGAAAGCTAGAGGACTTTGGCCAGTCACCTTTTGAAGCCTTGTGGCTTGGTCTCCTCTGCCCTTGGAGGTTGGCCTATGGCGGCCGGCTCTTCCTGCTGCCTCATCTGTGTGACTTGCCAAAGGAGGAAGTGAGGCAGGAATGGGGCAAAAGAGGAAAGTTGAGCTGAGGAAGGCAGGGCAGAAGCTAAGTGCCTCAGTGCAGCTAAGTGGGGTTAGTAGAGCGTCACCAGTCGTTCTGCAAAGCCTGGGGAGGTGCGGTTGGCTGCGGGGAGGTAGAATCCTGTGCCTGCCTCTTGGCTTCCCAGGGATGGCTACTTGCAGCCCAGCAGAAGAAGGACAGTTCTGGGTGAAAGGAAGACAAGCAAAGCTCTGGGAGGAAATTTAGGTGCGCGGTGCTGGCTCTGCGCTGGGGGAGGGGGTTGGGTAGAGGCGGGGTGGCGCTTACCCCGGGCACTGCAGCTCCCAAAGTGTCTGGTACACACAACCCTCTTGCAGCAGCTCCTAGGTGGGCGGGGACAGGGGGTCTCCGTGTGCCGCTGCCTGCAAGCGCTGCCCCCAGAGCTCCAATTGGCTGCAGTTCCTGGCCAATGGGAGCTGCGGAGTTGGTACTCGGGGCAGGGGCAGCGCATGGAGACACTCCCCCCGCCCCAGGGGATGCTGGGACATGCCGGCCATTTCTGGGAGCGGCACGGAGGGACGGAGGCAGAGTGGGCAGGGAGCCACCTCAGTGCTGCTGGCACATCTCTGCACACCCATGGGGGGAGAGGAGCAGAGGGCCTCCATGTGCTGCCTGGGGTAGGGGCAGTGCACAGAGCTGCCGCCCCTCCCGGGTCTATTACAGGAGTGGGTGGGTGGGGTCTTTGGGCCTGCAAGGTGCAGCAGGTCGGACTAGACGATCACATTGGTCCCTTCTGACCTTAAAGGCTCTGAGTCTAAAAGGGAGAGGGAAGTAAAGGAAAAAAAATAAAAAATAAACCAAACATTGTAATACCAGGATGACTCCACCTGCTCATTGTATAGTTCCGCCCCTTTCTTCCTCCACTGGGTGTTTAATGACCTGCAGGATATTGATTCTCTCATTCCATTGCTAAGGTGATACAATGTGACTGAAATTAAACCCATTCCCAGCAGAGAAAACATCACATCCCTGCACCAGCTGGGACTCGAACCCAGATCAACTGTTTGGAAGGCAGCTATGCTCACCACAATACCACCAACGCCTCTGACAAAAGTACCACTTATGCTTGCCCAATGAGGCTAGACCAGCATTGAGGCGTTTTACTGCCTCTTAAAATGTACTGGAGTCTCATCACTAAAAAAACCTACCTCTATCTTCACCTGGGTTTGAACCATCAGCCTCTCAATTAGGTCACCCAAGTGGTTAATCACACACCCAGGTAACTACCCTACACTTCCCAAGCTTGTCTATGAAGCACCTACAGGGGCACACCTGGCTAGTGAGGGAGGTGCACTGCTGGGGTTATGAGCTCAGGCCTCACCCAAAGCATCGGTTTTCATTAGCCATGGAGCTTCCCCCACTCACTTTGTCTAATTCACATGGAAAGTGCCATACGAGGGTGATGAGAGTAAATTCTAAACTCTGAAATGTGGAGGTGGCCCAGAGATTGGGATAAGGGGTTTGAAGAGAAAAAGCTCTAAGGATATAAAACCAGACAGGCTCCAGGGGCAGGTACGGTACAACTCCTTAACAGGGAGCCATTCGGGGGAGGGGGTTTCACGTCCTCTGTTCAATGTCCTGAGAGGTATTTTAAGATGAAGGTAACACCAGGGCTCACACGTGACTGGCACGTCCTGGGTTAAAGGAAGGAAGGGACTTGGGTTAATAGTCGGAAGATTTGTGTTACCGTCACTGTCTGACCCCCCTTCAGTGCAGAGCAGGTTTGTACGTTGCTGAGTGGAACGCACAGACTCCTGGAGAGCAGGGGACGCTGTTTCCATGGCAGAGAGCCTGGCCCTTAGGAGACTTTCTTGACTTGCTGTTTTGAAGCAATTCAATAAAATAACAGTGGAGCTACAATGTCCAGTCCAAAATTTTAGCCCCCCCCCGGTGCAAAAATGCTATTTTAGGATCTAAACAGGAGGCTTCCAGCGCTAGGACACCTGACCAGAGAGCTCAGGGGTGTGTGTAAGAGCTGCTGACTCTGAGGGTCCTGGGCTAAATCCACTTGCAGGTGGAAGTGTTTTGATTTATTTGATGGATACTGAGTACCAGCTACCAGGGGAGAAGCCCTGCCAACCTGCTGCCACTCCAGCTGCTGCCCCAGAGCGGGGAGCCCCAGGGGGCCTGCTGCTGCTCCGGCCACCCCAGGAGTGCTGCCAGGGTCCACCGAGCTGCGGCTGCTCCTGCCGCCCGCGGAACCACAGGAGGGAGATGATTTTTTGACAGTGACGGACGCCTCGTCCTAAAGGCCTTTGTCTGCCCTCTTCCAGTGACTGTTTGGCACAGGAATGCAGCCCTCACTCCTGGGTCTCTCCTGGGGAAATAATGTTTCTGTGCAAAACACCAAAGCTTTTGACAGAAAGGAAGAAAAGGAAATGGCCACACGATGGGACTAGGACATAAGGAATGAAACACAAGATGCTTCTCCCATGTGCATTGACTTTGAACCTTGTTGTTTGCGGTGTTGTTGTATCCACATTGGTCCCAGGACATGAGAGACAAGGGGGAGGGGGGTCACATAATATCTTCTAAAGGACCAAGGAAGGGAGTATTATTTACTCCTTCTCATAATACAAGAACTAGGAGGGGTCACCAAATGAAATGAATAAGCTGCAGGTTTGAAATGAACACGCTTCCCTCAATCTGCTGGCAATACTTCTACTAACGCAGCCCAATCTGCTGTTAGCCTTCTTGGCAACAAGGATACTGTTGACTCATATCCAGCTTCTCATCCACTGTAATCCCAAGGTCCTTTTCTGCAGAACTGCTTCTTAGCCAGTCGGTCCCCAGGCTGTAGCACTGCGTTGGATTCTTCCTTCCTAAGTGCAGGACTCTGCACTTCTCCTTGTTGAACCTCCTCAGATTTCTTTTGGCCCAATCCTCCAATTTGTCTAGGTCACTCTGGACCCAAACCCTGTCCTCCAGTGCTTGGATTCTTTACATGCTTTCACAGAGTGAAGAGCACATGTTCCATGATTTCATATGGCAGAGTTTTATGCTATAGGGAGCTTTCCCTGTGTGAATTTGACAGGTGAATCAACATAGAGACACATTGTGACCCTTCTCAGGGAGCCGAGGGCTGCGAGTTTCCTTGTTGCCACCTTCCACTAGGAAGAGGGAGTTTTGCATTTGGCAGCTGGATGTTAGTGACCAAACTCACCCAGCCCATCAGGCACTCAAGGACCCTCCTCTGAGCTACAGCAGCCACCCTAACCCCTGAGTTCCTTCAATGTGTGCCCCTCTGGGGTCCAGCCCGGATCACCAGATACTCAGAGAAATCCCAGATTCTCTCTGCCCAAAGCAATGATATATCCCAGGTTACTAGTTTTACTGTGGACCACTGCTACTGTATCTCACACCGCACTTGAGTATAGTTATCAAACAAGCAGAAATTTATTTAACAACCGATAGAGATTTAAACAAACAAATGTGAGTGATGGAAACCAACTGTTACCAACTAAACAAAATCAGAAAATGCAACCTACACTTTTTAATAGTTACCTTTCCTATCTAAGTAGATTCTCACCTCACACGTCAGTCAATTTCACTGATTCCTAGTCCCTAGGCGCCACGGCCCTGCCTTTCATGAAGCGCCACTGGTCATTAGGAATCTCCTTGGTGAATGGACCCAGAGTGTTTTTCTCCACCCTGTTATGAACTGAATCAGTCTTTTGTCTTTATATTCACAGAAAAGACAATGTCCTCATTCTCATATTGTCCTTGTCACTTCCACAGGGTTTTGATATCTATAATTTGTCTTTGATGGTTTTCCATTGGCTTTTCTGGGTTGGGGCAAAGGCTGACAATGGAGCAATACATCACATAACTGGCTAGCAAGGGAGAGGTGCCAATTCCCTCCCACTGGAATGGGCCGTCCCCACCAAGACCTATGATTGGGGTGACTCACTTTCACAACAATACCATATGGGCATAATTTTCCATGTACTTACATTACCCCTTAACTATGACTCGGACACACCTCTCGCAGTGAGAAGGAGTATCAATAATTTACAAGCTTTCAGTAGAGATCTCACTGCTATGCTTCCTGGATAAATATCATAAAAGCAGTGTATTAGGTGTGGGGAGTTTGTCAGGTCTGACACAGGAGTTGCTTGTGAAGAACTGTGACCCCCTTTGCCAATTGGCACCAATAAGCTTTTGTCACAGAAGCACTGAGCTATACAGTCACCCCTGATAGAACAGAAAGGCCAGCACAAAAAACAGAGAGAGGAACAATAAGATACTAAAATGACAATGGCTGGAACTCTCCATTTCTCTCAGTCTTTGCATTCATGGGCACTAAGAGCTGTAGCTACAGTTGAGGAACCAGGTGAGCTGACAGCTGGCTCCCCCTCCATACCAGTAACTTTCTCACACATAGGGAGATGGGTCAAAACTGGAATTGATGTTAAGGCTGTGTCTACACTTCAAACACTGGAAATATTCTTCTGACAACCTAACACTGTCTACACTGGGGCTCAGGTCACATTAACTACTTCTCTCAGTGGAGAGGACTTTTCACACCCCTGAGAGATGTGGCTCTGCCAACAGAGCTTTTCAACATCGACCAGCCTTTAGCTGGCTTATTGACCTGAAAGGCAATGGATTTCAGTCTTTTTCTTTATATTGATGGTTGATGAGTGCAGCTGTCCTACCTGCTGGACACATCCTGGGACAGATGTCAGGCCTTTCCTTTGCAAATTAGAGAAGTGGGGAAGACAGTGACCCTTACAGTCTAAGTTGGTAAAAATTTATACTACTTGTCACCTCGAGTAGCTTTCCTTTGAATAGAAATTGACTTTGAAACTAAGCAAAATCAATTCTATTTGAAAACACAAAATACTAAAATCTATACTGGGCCAATATTCTCTTATGCACACTTTCTCACACACATTCTCCCATCCCAACCTTTGGAGTGAGGTTTTCTACCAGAACTCTTTATACTACAGGGGGTAAATTAAATCAAATTAACTATTCAAGATTAGCCACCATTTCCTGTACGACTAACAAAACAAAACAAAAACAACTTTCAGTTTTCCAAAATACTTCAGATTATCACACATTTAGTCTCTTCTTCTTTAACCAATAACTTCACCAATAATCTCATTTTAATAGATGATAAAAACATATTCAAAGATCACAAATTCTTATCATATATGTTAGTTTTCTTCTAATGCCCATTGCCAACAACTGAACCTTGGCTCAAGATATGGTTTGTCCCAACCACTTCTGTGAGTTCATATATCTCAGGATCTTCTGCAGTATGTGTTGGTGGAAGGGGTCTCCTATGTGGGAATCTTTGCATCATGAGGAAAAATACCTCTCGTGTCACACTTTTAATCTTTCAAAGTGAGAGAAGATAGAGAAGTGATGTAAATGCATAAAACACAAGAGAGAACGGTCTGGTCTACACTAAAGACATTTATCAGTTAATTATATTACTCCGATGTGTGAAAAATCCACACCACTGAGCAATGTAGTTACACAGCCCTAACCCCCTGTGTAGATAGCTATACATCAGCAGCAGAACTTCTCCTGCCAAAAGAGCCACTGCTGCTTGCGAGGGTTGGACTAATCAAGTCCGATGAGAGAAATCTCTCCCATTGGCTGAAAGCGTCTGTAATAGCAGCGCTACAGCAGCGCAGCTACATTGGTGCAGCTGCACCAACATCAGCTTTATTGTGTAGCCATAGCATCAGACACAAAACCATAGAACCAGAACTCAACATGCGAGTATCCAGAAGTCTGAAATTGGAGCCTGATACATTCATTGCCTCATTGGTTACCATCATTTCTACAGCCTTGAAGTCCTTGTTACCCAATCAGGCAGCCAGTTTGGGATCCACGGGGAAGGAATGTCCTTTGAAGCTCTCTCTCTTTGGATCCAAATGGTAAAGGATGATTGTTCTCAATGTAACCTGGCATCCTTTGGAACTGTAATCAGTGACACTGAACTAGGAAATGGAGTTGTACAAACAATTTTCCTTGGGTCATTGGTCACCATACCTTCCTTTACTAGGATGGAAACCAAGAACTGGATGTGGACTCTTTCAGCCCCAGCTCTTTCCAAATCCTTGGTCTTGGTTAGGGTAAATTTACACTTCTCCAAAGTAGAATCCTTTACAAAACCACTCCAAATCTCAGCAGTGTTAGTGAGGCTTACCAAAACATGGAGGCTTACCAAAACATGCCCAGCTTTTCTTTAATTTGGTGGCACAGTTCCAGGCAAGGGACTGGATACAGGGCTGGATCACAATCTTCATTAGTGACCAGAGTTGGAGTTTCTATTCAAAAATAGCTATTTTTCTGCAGCTATAAGATTTCCAAAACTGATTTGATTCGATATACATTTTTAGCACCTACAAAGGATAAATTCAACAAAACTCCACTTCTATTTCCTCAACATCTGCATCATGAAGGGCAGCATCTCCGATACAATAAGATTAGCTAGGAAAGAACTTCTGTAGGGCCTGGGTTACAAAGGCTTTGGAACCAACTACATGGGCATTGTGCCTAGTTCAAAAATCACTTACCATGAAATTTTCTCCCCAGAACATCTGGGACAATATTGACTTAAACAATTGAACTACACTGTGATCATATGCACTTCCTTCAGTTAGTTGGGGTTCTGCTGTTGTTCACAATTTCTGAGTAGAGATTTTAAATCACTGCTGTTTCTTTGTTAGCCTGTCCAGTAAATTGGAGAGTTCTCTAATGCTGACAGAACTGCACCTCAACCTTCTCCATGACATCATGCAGGGATGGGGAAAAAGCAAAGCTGAAGTGAGAAATGACGACTTTAGCAAATAGTCATTTGTCTTAAATTCTCCAATAAATCTGAGCTACATCCTATCAAACTGAACTACTATCCAATTGAGTGACCAAACAGCCTTCAGGAAAGATAGAAACCCACATCACAGAGAGCTAGAATACATGGCAATGAAAGTGTGAAGTGAAATTCCAGAGCAGGTTACATCTGATTATTCAGAATCAGGACAAGAGATTCTCCCATCACATTCTCCTCTGATCCATTCAAACATACTTCACTCAGCACTGTCTCAATAGCCAGTTATGTTATTTACAAAATTTTTAGTATCCGAGCGTTGCTATAATTTGGGACAAAACCACTCACCTTGCCAGAAGTGGCTTTACCAATAGATGGAACCTGCGATTTAAACTCCCAATGATCACACTGTGTTTGGGATCCATTTGAATTCCCCTTCCAGGTCTTTGACACTTTCATCTCCAGTCAGAGCGACTCTGATATAGGATTAAAGAAGTCAAAGCATCATCTCCAAGCACAGACAGCTGAGAACTGTTCCTCACAGGACACTTTGAGAAGTGGATGGATAGAATGTGATGATGATAACCTCTGCATGGCTCAGACAAAAGGTAACAGTTCTGCAGTGATGGGGAAGGAGGGAATCTCTGCGTCTCCCCATCTCCTTCCAGTGTCTCAGAGGCTGAAATTACACTTTTTTTCCTGCCCCTGCTCCTCTTCATTTAACTATAATTTGAAAAATTCCCATTATATCTGCTCTTCAGCACAACCCAGAGCAACGTGAGAACAAGTGGCAATGATACAATCTGTATCACTGGTGACTAACAATAACTTTGAAATAGGAAGAATAGTATAAATGTGATGCTCCCTGGTTCCTGATAGGAAGGGCACACTAGAATTACTCATGGGATAATGGAGTTGATAGAAAGGACAAATGGGTCCACCTCAAAACAGGGCAAACTGCAAAAGGCAAAAATGGGCCACTCCTCTGGTCAAACTGAGGGATAACCATGCTGCAAACAGTTCAAACAGCTTTAAAAGTTACTATGTGGGAATCAGGAAAATTATTAGAGAAAAAAAAGTATTGATAGCCCTAGAGGTGTTTATGTTGCTGATCTCCCTTGCAGATTCTCTGATGACTAACATGGGCTAAGTGCCCACAGAAGGTTTTCCCGCACTCACTGCATTCATAGGGCCTCTTCCCCATGTGGATTCTCTGATGCCTAATAAGGTCTGAGTTGCAATTGAAGGTTTTCCCACACTCACTGCATTCATAGGGCCTCTCCCCTGTGTGGATTCTCTGATGTTTAATAAGGTCTGAGCTCCTAGTGAAGCATTTTCCACACTCACTGCATTCATAGGGCCTCTCCCCTGTGTGGATTCTCTGATGTCTAATAAGGTCTGAGCTCCTAGTGAAGCATTTTCCACACTCACTGCATTCATAGGGCCTCTTCCCTGTGTGGATTCTCTGATGCGTAATAAGGTGTGAACTGCGACTGAAGGTTTTCCCACACTCACTGCATTCATAGGGCCTCTCCCCTGTGTGGATTCTCTGATGTTGAGAAAGGTCTGAGCTCCTAGTGAAGCATTTTCCACACTCACTGCATTCATAGGGCCTCTCCCCTGTGTGGATTCTCTGATGGGTAAGAAGGTTTGAGCTGCTAGTGAAGTTTTTGCCACACTCACTGCATTCATAGGGCCTCTTCCCTGTGTGGATTCTCTGATGTTGAGAAAGGTCTGAGCTCCTAGTGAAGCATTTTCCACACTCACTGCATTCATAGGGCCTCTTCCCTGTGTGGATTCTCTGGTGTCTAATAAGGACTGAGCTGTGAGTGAAGCTTTTCCCACACTCACTGCAGTCATAGGGCCTCTCCCCTGTGTGGATTCTCTGATGTTGAGAAAGGTCTGAGCTGCTAGGGAAGCATTTTCCAGACTCAGTGCATTCATAGGGCCTCTTCCCTGTGTGGATTCTGTGATGCTTTATAAGGATGGAGTAATCACATACGTTTTCCCCAAACTCACTGCATGTATTTTTTCTCTTTCTGCTGAGGATTTCCTGTTGTGTTGTGGTTTCCTTGAGGTCCTTCTGAGTTTCCTGACAGGAAATACATTTACCCACTTTCTCCCCTGGCTGGTTTCCCTGCTCTCCTTCTGGTCTGTGCTGAATGTCCTGGGATTTTTCCTGCTTATGACTCCAGGACACATTCCTTTTCGATCTTTGTGATAATGCTCTGTGTTTATCCACTTGCTCAACATTTTCCTGCTGAGAATTCTGCTCCTCTTTCTCACATACCATTGCGTCACCTGCTGTGATAGAGACAGAAACCTCAGACAGGGATGGAAAGGGGAAGGCCAAACCAATACAAGTACTGGAGAGACGTCAAATAAAAATCAGGAACTGAACTCCCCCAAGTTCTTCCCCAAACAGGAGAGAGGAGGGGATCAATTCAGGCTTCACATCCCATCCAAATTCACAGGGGGAAGGGAGGAAGCTACTGCCTGGTGTCTGCTAGTGTCTACAGGAAGCCATGAGCTATATTTACCCTCAGGATACGACCCCTGCTAGGGACAATACTGAACTGAGAGACCTTCCAAGGGCATTGTAGGGCATCCCAGATGTTTCCTTCAGGCACTTACAGATTCTGAGTTGGTTTAATATTTCCTCACCTGTGCAGGGAGATCTCAGGATCTCTTTTTCCTCTGAACCCTGGAGGTCTGGGACCCATGGTTCTTCCCCTTGTTCCAGCTGGGAGATCACATCAGGTTGGGAAACTGGAAACCCTGCTCAGATGAAAGAAAACAAAGGAGGTCACTTGATTTCATAACTTTGTCATAAAGAACATTCTATTAATTTAACTTCAGTGCTTAGTGTGACGGGTGTGCCTGGGGCAGTCCACACTGAAAATGCCAGGGTCAGGGCAGGATGAAAAAGGGAGAGCAGATGCTCCCAAAACTGGTGGTTAACACTGAAGTTAAACTCAACGACCAGTCACAAACTGTGCTTCTGATCCCACACACGGGTTATCGAGAAGCTGAAAAAAGAAATCACACGGCCCCCTTTATTGCATTCCAGTTCTCCGACTCCCAATCAGCACCTAGGTCCAGTACAGTGAGAGGTTATTTAAAAACTCTGCTCATATACAAAATGTTTTTCTGACCCCAAAAGGTCAGCCACATTACAAGATCACTATAGGTTTGGATCTTACCCAAAAGACCACACTGCCAGCCAATCCTTTAGCATGGAAAAACAAGACAGGACACGACACAAAAAAAGTTGTTAAATGGAAAAGCAGTGAGATGCATTCCAAAATCTATATATCAGGTTATTAGCAGTATTGTTGAGCTGCTGGCTTGAAAGTCCGTCTGGAACACATCCACAAGTTCAATGGGTCTTTCAGTCCTTTGTTCCAGGCTTCAATTTGTAGAGAAGTTGCTCCAGAGGTAGAAAGAGGGATTGAAGACAAAATAGAGATGATGCAGCTGCCCTTTATATTCCTTTTGCCATGTGGCTTGTACTACCTGTGTCCCAAACACAAGCTTCACAGCACAGGGCCTGAAAAGCCTCGGAAGTCTCAGCACACAGACATACCCCTGCATGTCTTGCTGACTCAATAGGTTTATGCCCTTGATCAGGAATGGGCAAATTACGGCCCACGGGCCACATCCAGCCGACAGGACCGTCCTGCCCAGTGCCTGAGCTCCTGGCTAAGGAGGCTAGCCCCTCCCCCGCAGCCACACCACCATGCGGGCAGCGCTCCTGCGGGGCGGGGCTGTGCGCTCCTGCAGGGCAGTGTGTCTGGCTCTGCGTGGTCCACGTGGCTGCCAGACACGCTGCTCTGAACAGCATGGTAAGGAGGTGGGGGCGTTGGATAAGGGGCAGGGAGTCCCAGGGGGCAGTCAGGGGACAGTTGGATGGGGCGGAGGTTCTGGGAGGACGGGGGCTGAATAGGTGTGGGAGTCCCAAGGGTCTGTCAGTGGGCAGGGGGGTGGATAGAGGTCAGGGCAGTCAAGGGACAGGTAGCAGCGGGGTTGGGTAGGGGGTGGGGTCCTGGATATGAACCCATATCCACACCCCGCCCCCTGACAGACCCAGGGACTCCTACGCCTATCAAACCCCCCAGTTCTCCATCCCCTGACCGCCCGCCCAACCGTCCCCTGCTCCCTGTCCCCTGACTGCCCCCCAGGGCTCTCTGCCCCTTATCCAACCCACTGGCCCTGGCCCCCTTACCACAGCCACGCAGCCTGCTGCAGCTAGACACGGGGTCCCTCAGGAGCGCACAGACCCAGCCCCCTTACCATGCCACTCAGAACAGTAGGAGCTTGCAGTCCCACCGCTGCAGCACTGCCCAGGAGCGGTGGGCCAGAGCGCTGAGGGCGCGGCATGTTGAGGCTGCAGGGGGACAGCGGGGGCGAGGGGACAGCAGGGGAGAGGAGGGGAGGGGAGGGGATGGGGGAGCCTCCCCCGCCAGGAGCTCAGGGGCTGGATGTGGCCTGCGGGCCGTAGTTTACCCACCCCTGACTTACACGTTAGTTTGTAAAAAGAACAGGAGTACTTGTGGCACCTTAGAGACTAACAAATTTATTTGTGGTGTATCTTGCATTTCTTTTGTAAACAATTCTGACTTTTATGACTTGTTACCTGTAGTCACTTAAAATCTTTTTTTTTGGTAATTAACAATCTTGTTTTATTGTTTTATCCAACTAGGTGTTTGGATTAAAGTGAAACTGCATTTGGGATGTAGCGGGGTGGACCCCCGCTCCTGCTCTGAAGGGTTAAAAACAGCCCTGGGAGGGGGCTGTGGCTGGAGAAAGCAGCTTTTAGGCTGGGCTAATTGGGGGAAATGGCTGCAGCTGGGGCCACGCCCCAAACAGACTCAGCTGCCCTATAAAGGCAGAGAAGCCAGGGGCAGATAGAGTCTCTCTCTGTTTGTAGAGGGAGATGGGCCTGGCTGCAGGGAGCTGGACACAGGGTACCTGAGTGAAGCAGGGCTGGGGAAAGGCAGAGGAGCTGGGGAGCTCCAGCCTGGAAAGCCCCAGGCTGCGGCCTAGCAGAAGGCAATAGGTACTGGGGGGTTGCAGAGGGCAGCCCAGCGGTAGGCAAAGGCAGCAGGTCCAAACCCTCCTTGCCAGTGATGAGTGGCTGATACTGCAGCCTGCCCCAGGGTGTGGGGCTAGACCAGGGGTGGGCAAACTTTTTGGCCCAAGGGCCACATTGGGGTTGCAAAACAGTATGGAGGGCCAGGTAGGGAAGACTGTGCCCCCTCCCAAACAGCCTGCCCCCCACCCCTTATCCACCCCCTCCCACTTCCTGCCCCCTGACTGCCCCCCTAAGAACCTCCAAACCCATCCAACCCCTCTGCTCCTTGTCCCCAACCGACCCCCCTCCATCCACCCCCCACCCCCTGACCACCCACTTCCAGGACCCCCTGCCCCTGACCGCCCCCTTCCAGGACCCTACCCCTTATCCATCTTCCCCCCCCCCAGCCCCTTTCGGAATGTGGCCCCGCAAACATGGGCGGAGGACTCAACAGGAGCAGGGGCAGCCGCACAGCCAGAGAGAAGCGGCGGTTTCCCCTTCAAAGGGCCGCTTCTCTCTGGCCGGCTGCGTGGCCTCCCAGTGCTCCCCGAGTCCTCCGCCTGCGTTCCCTGCACTCCCGCCATCTGCACCGCCCGCCTGCATATGATTTCAGTGCAGCCAGTGTTGAGTTGCCCGAGTGCCCGGCCCTGGGTCCCCCTGTTGTTGGGGAGCCTTTGCCAGGGCACCCTGTGTTCACTTGTAAATCTGCCCCTGCACCGCGCCGCCCAGCCCCGGACCCAGCCAGGATGCCGCGCTGCCAGCACAGCAAGCTGAGGCTGCGGGGGAGGAAGGACAGCCGGGGAGGGGCCGGGGCCAGCTGGGAGCTCAGGGGCTGGGCAGGATGGCCCCGCAGGCCAGATGTGGCTCGCGGTCCGTAATTTGCCCACCTCTGCCCTATCCACACCCCCGCCCTCTGACCACCACCCCGAACTCCTCTGCCCTCTATCCAACCCCCCCTGTCCCCTGCCCCCTTACCACACTGCCTGGAGCACCGCTGGCTGGCGGCGCTACAGCCACGCAGCCGCCGCCACCGTGCAGCACAGAGACTGGGTCAGGCCGGGCTCCGCAGCTCGCTGCCCCAGGAGCTCGCAGCCCCGCCGCCCAGAGCATTGCGCCAGCGGCGGAGGGAGCGAGCTGAGGCTGCGGGGGATGGGGGATAGCAAGGGAGGGGCCAAGGGTGAGCCTCCTGGGTCAGGAGCTCGGGGGCCGGGCAGGACAGTCCCGCGGGCCGGATGTGGCCCGCGGGCCGTAGTTTGCCCAACCCTGGGCTAGACGATGACTGGCCTTATACTGAGCCAAGGTGAGAATAGTGGGTGGGAGTTCCCTGGGGAGGGGAGACCCTAAGACTGAGGGGTTACTGCCAGAGGGCAGCACCCCAGGTAAAAGGGGCACCAGGTCCGGGGAGGGACACAGGGGCCAGAGGACAGGTGGATCACCAGCCTGCAGAGGGTGCGCCGGAGCTGGAAGGAGCTAATTCCCAGAAGTCACCAGCAGGGGGTGCCGCAGGGATGAGTCCACTCATCTACATGGGATAACAAGGCTGGTGCATGTCAGTTTCCACTGATAAAATGACAGACTTCATATGAGCTTGCCTTGTTCAGTAGTGTGCTGGACAGGGAAAGATGCACATTTCTGGGGGAAGTCTGGGAACAGAGACTTTTCTGGGGTTTTCCTGTGCTGCACTGTAACTCCTGAGTTGCTGACTAGCAGCACTAAAAACTGTGTAGCTGGGAGCGAGTTACATGCTGGAGACTGTGTGATAACTGCCCAGGAGTGGCTGCTCTCACAGTAAAACAGTGTAAAAGTCACCCCAGCTTGGGAAACTGAGTGGACACAGCTGTTCAACACTCCAGATTGCACTGTAGTTAATGTCACAGACACTCAATTTCAAAGAGGCTCCCAAAACACAGAGAAAGTAAATCCATGTCCCAGAAATCCAAGACTCCAGAGAGAGGGCAAGTCTCCCTGCCACTGCTTCTTGCTGATGGAGAGGTCCAGAGACAATGAGAGAGTCCTGGGGAGGCTGGGGACAGTAACCATGGGCTGGTGGGGTTCAATGGAGAAAGGGAACAGGAAGGGCAGGGATAGTACTGAATGCAGGATCTCAGCAGTACTAGATGTCAGGATAGCACATAGTGCAGCCCATTGGAAAACATAATCCCAACTAGACATATAAAATGATGAGGTCTAAATTAGCTGTTTCCACTCAAGAGAGAGATCTTGGAGTCATGGATAGTTCTCTGAAAACATCCACTCAATGTGCAGCAGCAGCAAAAAGCGAACGGAATGCTGGGAATCATTAAGCAAGGGATAGAAAAGACAGAAAATATCATATTGCCTGTATATAAATCTATGGTACGCCCACATCTCGAATACGGCTGTAGGAGCTGGATTTTATAATGTACTGTGAGAATTTAATGTATGATTTGATTTCATCCTGTCAGCCACCCTGTTTGAATAGCAGAAAGGAATGACAGACCAGAACAATCCTTCTGACTGATTATGGTCACCTTTTGTTTTAGGATAAGTGACACTGTCTACTATGGTTTCCTCTATGTATTACAAATTAGGCACTCTAGTTAAATCTACATTTCTTTGTTTTAAGGTTTAGTAAGTAAGAGACAGGATTCTCTATTGTGTCTATGTTAAGTAGATTAGAGAAACATTGAAGGCAAGGTTTCATTTGCAATGCCTTTTTGCTCGATATAAAATATTACTGTTTGTATTCTCAGTGGGTTTGTGTGAATGAGGATGTATGCATCAGGAAAAGAGAAGGTGTAAAGGCCATTGTTACAGCCAGAGTCAAGGAAGGAGTCAAGAGACTTAAAGGACATCAAAGAATCATCGACGCGCATCCATAATGAAGGGTAGATTGATGACCCTGAGGTAAAGGCTGGCACCCCTGAGGACAATTGATTAAATCAGAACAAAGGACAGGCTGACCCTCTTGGAGGTGCACTGGAATGTTTACACCAGTTAAGAAGTAACCGATCACTAACTGATACAGCAAAATCCATAGAGTTCAACAAAGGAAAAAAGCCTATAAGAACCAGGGTGCTTGGCCATGGGACTTTGGGTTTGTCTTGCCACACTCCCGGAGCATTGGATCGCGACCGACAAGAGCCTAGCCCCACACTCATGCTCAATCTAACTGGCCATTAGATTGACGCGAGCTACAAGAGACTGGTAACTATGAATATCACGGGTGGGTGACTAAAAAGCATATGCTAACTGTTGTATTCTCAATAAATGTTGTGTATTTACCTTCCTCTACAAAGATCCCATGTGCTTTGTAGGAGCATAACACTGCGTGCAGATGTGGTCGCCCCATCTCAAAGAAGTTTACTTGTGCAAACAGGAGATATTTGACACTGTGTGACACTGCTCCTGTGCTCTGTTCCCAAACTGTTCTGCAGCAGGGGAGGGTCTGTGGCAGTGTGTGTGGGTCACTGGCATATTGGGGTGATGCAGAGACAGGCAGAGCAGAGGTGGCATTGTGGGGCTGGAGTGAACCTTTTCTCTTCATTTCCCCTTCCAAGGACTGAGGGGACAGGAATCCTTACCCAGCGAGGTCACATTCTCATAGTTCTCCTGCATGACGTCTCTGTAGAGGGCTCTCTGAGGAGGGTCCAGCAGAGCCCACTCTTCCCTGGTGAAATACACAGCCACCTCCTCAAAGGTCACTGGCCCCTGAAAGAGCAAGAGTCCAACACTCAGTACCTGCTGCCTCACTCACAGCCCCACTATTTGTGGGGGAGAGAAGCCAATCAAATGCAAGCTCTGGGTGGATCACAGTCAGAGTCCCACCTCCACCCCACTCAGAGCATCCTGGAAACACCAAGTTAAGGGGACAAAGCAAGAGCCCCTTGTCTCTCTCAGCAGATCCATCACACGCCTACTAGCCACAGACCGATACAGGAGATGAAGCCCCTAGCAGGGACCAGGGAGAGCTCCCTCGTAGGAAGCCCAACACCCTCCCCATTGTGAGGAGCTGGATATGAAGGGAGGGGAATCTCCCCTAAACTTCACTGATGGGTGCCCCTTTCCTATCTCACAGCAGCCGCTGGTCAGTCAGGTCAGGCTCCAGCACTGGGATTCTGGTCAGTTTTCCTAGCCCCAGGTAGGAGGGTTATTTTCTGTTTCACAAATTAGGGTATTTCCACCTCCTAATCTCATGGGTCTGTTCCTAGAATTTGGGCCACTTATTAAACTCCCCCCAGCAGGAATGTCACAAGCTGTCCTCCTCCCTTCCCCACCTTGTGCATTTCCTGTCCCGCTCCAAACCAGACTGTGCAAATCTTCCCATCTCTGGTGTATTTGCTGTCCCTCTCCCTCCTGCAGGAACCCACCAGCTACCCCCCGATAATCCCTACCTGAACAGGCTCCTCTGCAGCCATTTCTCTCCCCTGTCCCATGGCAGGATGGGATGAGCTAGAGCGAAACATGGACGTCATTCTGCAGCCTGGGAGGGTGAGAAGGGCAGTGGTGGGGGTTACAGAACAGGCTTTAGTTAATGTCACAGGATGATTCCCCCAGGCCCTTTCCCTGCAGACAGACATCCTAGACTCTGCCATCCTGGGAAAATGCTCAATCTCTTTATTACAGTGTGGAGCTGGCCCCTCCTGCCAGGCTAAGCCCACAGACACATTTTTAACCTCCCTTCTCCCTCCCCCGATCACATAACAAAGTATCTGAACACAAGGCTAGAAAAGAACAGAACCCAAGGAGTCATTGTGGGGGATTCCCTCAGACACTGACCCCAGGGCAGGCACACCCCAGCAGGGGGAATATGGAGTCAAGAACCAGCTTTTCCTCTGTCTGATCCTTTTCTTGTTCACTGGAAAGTGGTTCTGCCCAGGGATGCTGCAATACATGTGTCTGGGTGGACTAATGAGTGGGTAGAGAGATTTCTAGCTCTCTTCTCCCACTTCCCCTTTCCATCTCTCCTTCCCCGTCCTCTCTCCCTGCTCCTCTGGCTGGGAAAGTCCCATGCCTGGAGGCTTTGCTCTCCCATGGCTGGATTTGCTCCTGGCAATTGCTAATGGGAGGAGAAATGACGAGGGGTTGTTTGTGCAGAGTCACTTTATTGCCAGTCCCCAGCACTTTCCCTGAGGTCTTTCAATAACCTGGGGTCCGTAGCTCAGAATTTGTATTAACAGGGCCCAGGGCTGCCCCAAGGGGCTAGTACCAGCTGCAGAAAGTCATCCCCTGGGCCGGGCAGAGAAGCAGCTTTAATTAAGGTCACATCCCAGCACAGAATCCCACTGGGGGAGCAGCAGCTGCTAAGCCTGGTCTCCCAGATCACAATGGAGGCTGCAGCGTCTGACCCTGGAAGCTGAACCCCAATATCCTGAGCAGAGAGGGACAGAGCGTTTGAGCAGCTTCCCTCCTTTAGCTCTCTGGGGAGAGCAGCTAATGAGAGCCCCTCCTCACAGGGAGAATTGCTGATCTCAGTTGCCCCACTGTCCGTCCAGAGTCACTCCTTGTCTTTCCATGCAGTGACTCTGGATTAACAATGGCCTCAATGAAACCAGATTTCAGAATGAATGAGTCCAGAATGCTGTGGAAGAGACCATCGTGTGGCATTTCTAGCCCCCTTCCCACCCCCAAGATCTAGGACAAGGACTGGGGGAAGGCGGCATGAATATTCCCTGCGGGACCAGAAGTTCCTGCAGTTTTCAAGAGGGGAGAAAAGACAAATCTGTGATTTCACTTGACAGTGTTTGGTAAGTGGATAGAAAGTTATCAGGGTGAGTGGGCCTGGCTGGGGGCTGCCTGGCCGTACTTGGAGCCAGGATTGTGGCACAAACTGATCCGGGAGCAGGATCAGGGTTAGCAGCAGCCCCCAGACACCCCCCAGAGCCCAGAGCCCAGACCCCACAGCCGGGGCCCCAGACACCCCCACAGCCCCAGCCGGGGTCCTGCCAGATCTTCCCTGGCCCCCAGTCCCCAGAGCCCCTGGCCAGGGCCCCAGACACCCCCAGAGCCCCCACCAGCCGCAGGGAGAGCTGGACACTGGCGAAGGGGAGAGAAAATGGGGCACAATCGGGGGGGGGGGAACAGGGAACTTCTCAGGGGTTGGGGGAGGGGGGGTCACCCTGGGGGCTGCTCGTGGCTCTCTAGGGAGAAAGGGGGCGGGGCGGGGGGGGCGGGGGGTCCCCACGGGGGGGGCAGCGGTAAATCCGAGGGGGTCTCAGCCCCCCCCTTTCTCTCCCCGCTCCTCGGGGGTCACCGGCTCCTCCCCCCCCCCCGCCATGTCCGGGCTGCACCGACACTTCCCCCCCCCCCCGCGGACACTGGGGCGGAGTCACCGCCCGGGCTCGCGCCGGGACCTGGAGGCTGCAGCTCCGCAGCGGGGGCGGGGCGCGGGTCGGGCACGCGGGGGGGTTAATGAAGGTCTTTCCCGCCGCGATCTGCGCATGCCCAGAGCCCCAGCGGCACAAACCTTCTCCGGCCCGGGAGAGGCTCCAACGGCCCCGCACGAGCCAGGCAGAACCGCAGCGCCCCGCGCGCGTTAGCGCTCCGGCTCCGCCTCTCTCGCTGACGTCACTTCCGCTCCAGGGAGAGTCCGGAACTACATCTCCCAGCCTGCACCGGGGCCGCGTCCGCCCTCTCCAGCCCAGGTAAGGGAGGGGTCAGCAGCTGAAACTGCGCATGCTCCGTGCGAGCCCCGCTGGGGGCGGGAGAACAAAGCTGCTGCTGCCGCCTCCCTGTGAGCCGGTGAGTGAGAGACTCCTGGTGAGTGGCAGGGCCCGGGGCGGGGTATTAAATCGCTGGCCGTAGCACTGTGCCGCGGCCGGGAGTCAGAGGTCTCTGGGCTGCCCGGAACCGCGGGGAGCCCAGCGCCCTTTAAATCTCAGCCGCGGCCGGGAGTCAGAGGGCTCTGCACTGCCCCAGGGGCAGGGAGCCCAGAGCCCTTTGAATCCCAGCCGGGGAGGCGGCTGGGATTTAAAGGGCTCAGGGATCCCCGCAGCTGCCAGCAGCCCAGAGCCCTTTGAATCCCAGCCTCTGGCTGCTGATTGCCCCCTCCCCAGACCTTTGCCCCAACTGCCCCCCAGGACCCCCACCCCCTATCTAAGCACCACTGGTCCTTGTCCCCCGATTACCCCCTCCCGAGACCCCTGCCCCTAACTGCCCCTTGGGACCCCAGCCCCTATCTAAGCCTCCCTTCTCCTTGTCCCCAATTGACCCCTCCTGAGACGCCACCCAACTTCCCCCTAGAACCCCTCTACCCGTCCCCTGATAAACCTCCTGGACTCCCATGCCTATCCAATTGCTGCCTGTCCCCTGACTGCCCCTCCGAACCTCTGCCCCATCCAACCCCCCCTGCTCCTTGTCCCTTGACTGCCCCCCGGAACCTCCTACCCTTTCTCCAACCCCCAAGCTGCTTACTGTGCCACTCAGACCAGCGTATCTGGCTCCGTGCAGCTCCAGACAGTTGCTGCCATGCTCCCCCATGGAGCCCACAGCCCTCTCCCACCCCCAGCACCTGCCTTCCAGATTTGAACACCTCAAAATTCAGGTGTGCTCAAGCTCGGTTTGGGCAGCTTTTACTTCATTTCTCCCAAATCAGTTTCCCCTGCATGGTGCCAGCTGAAGGTGTTGGAGAACAGAGAGATCGGGTGGCCTCCTAATGCCTGGAAAAGAGACAAAGGCCAGAGGAGGGATTGTCAGTGCCTGTGCGGACTTCTGGGAAGTGCACGGTGTGGAAGGGGATGGTGTGATGCTTTGGAACAACTTCATACAAAGCCAGTCAGGACTCTGGGGGAGCCTCCTCTCTCGGAGCAGACTGTCTCCAGGGCAAGAAGCTTACACCTTCCTGGGTCTGACCTCGGAGCATTCAGCCCTTCCACACCCTGCACTTTCCGCAGCGAGTCTGCCCAGGCTGGTCCTGGGGCAACCAGGGGTCCCTGCACCCCAACTCTGCAGTCAGATGTGACTCTCAGCCAGACAGTAAAACAGAAGGTTTATTAGATGACGAGAACACAGTTTAAACAGAGCTTGTAGGTACAGAAAACAGAACCCCTCTGTCAGGTCCATCTTGGGGGGTGGGGAGCCCAGAACCAAGTTCTGGGTCTCTCCCCATTTCCCCAGCCAGCTCCAAACTGACACTCCCTCCTCTGGCCTCTGTGTCTCTTCTGGACAAGGAGGCCACCTGATCTTTGTCCCCAACACCTTCAGTTGGCATCTTGCAGGGGAAACTGAGGCACCCACACAGTATTCAGAGAAAATATTAAGGACATTCCCACTTCATCACAACAGGTGCAACAAAATATAATACTGTATATTGAAGTAGGCAAGTGCTGCTTCTGACTTTCCACTTTTAATTGACCCTTGTAATCTTGTGGCGCTGACGCGTTGTAGCTTCATTTCATATCGGCTTACAGGGCGGGAGCGGGGGGGCACCACCATTTTGGGCCCCACCAAAAATTATACAAACCTGCCACCTATGACCTCCACAACTGCCCTTATTGCCCTGCCAGGCTGCTGAATGATGTCCATGTTTCACTCCAGCTCATCCCATCCTCCCGTGGGACAGGGGAGAGAAATGGCTGCAGTGGAGCCAGCTAAGGTAGGGATTATTGCATGGTTGCTGATAGGTTCCTGAAGGAGGGAGAGGGACAGCAAATACACTGGAGAAGGGCAGGTTTGCACAGTCTGGTTTGGAGGTTGGAGCGGGGCAGGAAATGCACAGGGTGGGAAAGGGAGAAGGATAGATTGTGGCAAACCTGCTGGGAGTTGTTTAATAAATGGCCTAGACTCTAGGAGCAGACCCATGAGATTAGGAGGTTGAAATGCCCTCAATTCTGGAACAGAAAATAACCCTCCTACATGGGGCTGGGAAAACTGACCAGACTCCCGGTGCTGGAGCCTGACCCGACTAACCACTGGCTGCTGAGAGAGATGAAGGGGGCACCCACCAGTCAGACATAGGGGAGATTCCTCTCCCTTCATATCCAGCTCCTCACAATGGGGAGGGTGTTGGGCTTCCTACCACGGAGCTCACCCTGCTAGGGGCTCCATCTCCTGTATCAGTCTGTGGCAGTAGGGGTGTGATGGATCTGCTGGGAGAGACAAGGGGCTCTCGCTTCGTCCCCTCACCCTGGTGTTTCCAGGATTCTCTGAGGCGGGCTGGGGTGGGGCTCTGTTGACTATCATCCACCAGAGCTTCCATTTGATTGAAAGTGTGAGTGGGGCAGCAGGTACTGAGTGCTGGACTTTCGCTCTTTCAGGGGCCGGTGACCTTTGAGGCGGTGGCTGTGTATTTCACCAGGGAAGAGGGGGCTCTGCTGGACCCCACTCAGAGAGCCCTGTACAGAGACGTCATGCAGGAGAACTATGAGAATGTGACCTCACTGGGTAAGGATTCCTGTCCCCTCAGTTCTTGGAAGGGGAAATGAAGAGAGATGGTTCATGCCACCCCCCAATGCCATCCCTACTCTGCCCTGTTTCTGCATCCCTGCAATATGCCAGTGACACACACTCTGCCACAGACCCTCCCCTGCTGCAGAACACTTTGGGAACAGCGCACAGGAGCTGTATCGCACAGTGTCAAATATCTCCTGTTTGCTCAAATTAAACTGGGGCTTAGGTCCAGCATAACGTAAGAACATAAGAATGTCCGTACTGGGTCAGAGCAAAGGTCCATCTAGCCCAGTATCCCGTCCACTGACAGTGGCCAACTCCAGGTGCCCCGGAGTGAGTGAACCCAACAGGCAATCACCAAGTGATCTCTCTCCTGCCATCCATCACCCCCCTCTGACAAACAGAGGCTAAGGACACCATTCCTTACCCATCCTGGCTAATAGCTATTAATGGAGTCAACCTCCATGAATTTATCCAGTTCTCTTTTAAACCCTGTTATATTCCTAGCCTTCACAACCTCCTCAGGCAAGGAGTTCCACAGGTTGACTGTGTGTTGTGTGAAGAAATACTTCCTTTTGTTTGTTCTAAACCTGCTGCCTATTAATTTCATTGGGTGATTCCTAGTCCTTGTGTTATGAGGAGTAAATAACACTTATTCACTTTCTCCATGCCAGTCATGACTTATAGACCTCTCTCATATCCCCCCTTTGTCTCTTTTCCAAGCTGAAAAGTCCATCTTTTTAATCTCACCTCATACAGAAGTTTGATCCATATCCCTAATCATGTTTTTGTCCTTTTCTGAACCTTTTCCAATTCCAATATATCTTCTTTGAGATGGGGAGACCACAGCTGCATGCAGTATTCAAGATGTGGGCATACCATGGGTTCATAGAGAAGCGATATGATATTTTCTGTCTTATTATCTATCCCTTTCTTAATGATTCCCAACTTTTTGTTTGCTTTTTGACAGCCACTGCACGTTGAGTGGATGTTTTCAGAGAACTATCCACAGTGACTCCGAAATCTCTCCTGAGTGGAAACAGATAATTTAGATCCCATCATTTTATATGTATAGTTGAGATAGTGCAGCCCATTGGAAAACAATGTGCTATCCTGACATCTAGTACTGCTGGGATCCTGCATTCAGTAATATCCCTGCCCTTCCTGTTCCCTTTTTCCCCTGAACCCCACCAGCCCATGGTTACTGTTCCCAGCTTCCCCGGGACTCTCTCATTGTCTCTGGACCTGTCTGTCAGCAAGAAGCAGTGACAGGGAGACTTGCCCTCTCTCTGGAGACTTCAATTTACTTTGGATTTACTTGGACATGGATTTACTTTCTCTGTGTTTTAGGAGCCTCTTTGAAATTGAGTGTCTGTGACATTAACCACAGTGCAATCTGGACTGTTGAACAGCTGTTTCCCCTCAGTTCCCCAGGCTGGGGTGCCTTTTACACTGCTTTACTATGAGAGCAGCCACTCCTGGGCAGTTAACACACAGTCTCCAGCATGTAACTCGCTCCCAGCTACACAGTATTGCGTGCTGCTAGTCAGTGACTCACGAATTACAGTACCCCACCGGAGAACCCCAGAACATTCTCTGGTCCCAGACTTCCCCCAGAAATGTACATCTTGTCCTGTCCAGCACACTGCTGAACAATGGGAGCTCATATGAATGGGAGCTCTTGCATCCGACAAAGTGGGTATTCAGCCACGAAAGCTCATGCGGCAAAACGTCTGTTAGTCTATAAGGTGCCACAGGATTCTTTGCTGCTTTTACAGATCCAGACTGACACGGCTACCCCTCTGATACATATGAAATCTGTTATTTCATCAATGGAAAATGACATGCACCTGCCTTGTTGTTCCAAATGGAGTTTCCAACACACTTTAATCCAACCACACTGGTTAGATAAACAATAAAACAAAATTATTAACTGCTGGAAAAAAAAAATCTTTTCAGTGACTATGGGTAATGAGGCATAAAAGTCAGAATTGTTTACAAAAGAAATGCAAGATAAAACACAAACTAACGTCTAAGTTAACCAGCTAAAATGGATTCAAAGCAAATGTTGCTCTCACCATGTGCTGAGACAGGCTGGTTTTCCTCACAGCCAGGACTCCCCCTAACCCACCCCTGCTGCCCAAGTTCAGTTCTGCAGAGGGAAAGGGGGGAGAGAGAGAGAGAGAGAGAGATTTTCCTCACCTCTTTTTATAATTCAGTCCTTTCTATTAGAAACAACTTCAGTTCTCAGCTGAGTGATGGTGCCAGGCTGTCTGTTGTAGAGATGAGTTTCAAGTGTCCCTGTGATGGAATGTAAATGTCTTTTTCACACCTTCCCCCTGCCGGCGAATGGCTGTTTGACCAGCTGTTTGCCTTGCTGTCTCTGAGGAACTGGTCTGTGGGTGTTCCCCAGAACTGTAACTTTTTATGATATCCTACAGTAATATCTCATCACTTTACATACAGTGTTGTTACACATTTTAACAGGAGGATACTATTCAGTAGTTTATGCAATTTCCAGTGATACTTCACAAACCATTCTGTGTACAGAATTGATCATAATTTTCCAGAAGAGTGAACATAGGATTACAGACTGACTCAGGCCCTGTGTCAATGTGTGTTCCCAGCAGATATGTGGGTATTTCAATCCCTCCTAAGCAGAGTGTTCTGCATCTTCAAGGACCTGGGCAGCTGGTTCTGGGAATTCACTGCTTTACCAAGTGTGACACTGTCTGGAATTGTGAGACACTTTATATTGTTATTACTTTATTATTAATACCAATATGATAAAATTGCAATGAATTGTGCTAGATATGCCATGTTAGGTGTCAGGGGAAATGTTATAATTTTCCAAGTATGATCATTTTGTTTGTATCACCTTTGTAGTGTGAGATATAGATACAGAGGATATATCTGTATTCCAGACTGTGTTTCTGGGTGACACCCCCAGATCTATTGGCATCAGCACTGCCTACCCTGTTTAATGGCCCATCCAGCGTCATCAGCTGTACAATGAATCCATGGAAAGGATCAAGGGGATACACCTATTGAGTCAGCAAGACATGCACGGATATGCCTGTGTAATGAGACCTCCAAGGCTTTTCCATGCCACGTGCTGTGAAGCTTGTGTTTGGGACACAGGAAGTACAAGCCACATGGCAAAAGGAATATAAAGGGCAGCTGCATCATCTGCATTTTGTCTTCAATCCCTCTTCCTACCTCTGAAGCAACTTCTCTACAAACTGATATAGGCCCCGACTCTGGGGAGGCTCTGCACCCACCGAGGCGCTCAGCTGTTGGCAACTGCCAATCCGCTATTTAGCATGCTCAGCAGCCCTCAGCAGCTCTTTGGCTGGCGGTGGCCAATCAGCTGTTTGGTGCCAACACCCGCCTATCAGCTGTTTTCCCTGCAGCTGCTGTAGGTTCCAGCTCCATTGCAGGCGTGTGTGAGTCCTTTTAATTTTCAGGGCTTGGCAGCTTCTGGGCTACGGGTGGAGTGGGCAGCTTCTCGGCAGGGGGCTGGTGGGAGATGGCTGGGCAGCTTCTCGGCTTGCCCCAGGGGGCTGATGGGGGCAGTACGGGCTGGGGGGGAGTTTCTCAAGAACTGAGCCAGCCATTCTCAGCCCACCCTGGTGTCTCCCCCAGGAGCTGTGCTCCCGCTCCAGCCAGGAGAAACCAGCGGCGGGCCCCCTTAGTGCTGGGCTGGGGGACAAACCAAAAGACATTGCTCCTTTAAGAAAAGTTTGCCCTGGTGTCTGATGAGTGAACTTGGCCTGAGGCCAGCTGCTCACCCCCTCCCCGTGCTCCAGCCAGCCAGCCGGGTGCACCCAGCCATGGTCACTGCAGCCCTAGCCCCAGGTGCAGATGGGCAGCCCCCCCTTCCCAGCCCGGACCCTGCCTGTGCCCAGACTCCTCCCATGTGGCCTCTGGGAGCTCCCACCCCTACGGTTCTGACCCAGGTCCCAGGGCTCTGCATCCATTGCCCCATGGTTGGGGGGTCAAGAGGGGCCAACACACCACCAGTGCTTCTAGCCGCATCCTCCCCGTGGGCTCTTCTCCATGGCTGGGTCTCGTGCCTGGGAAAGTAACGCTTGCCCCCCTCAAAGCCGTCTCCCCCTCCCCTGCCCAGATCAAGCTTGGCTGAGGGGCTTTTCCTCCCCGAGAGGAAGTTTATCCCTTCCCGCGCCGACCAGCATCTGCGTCAGGAAAGATTGATTTCCTTCCCCTGGATCCATCCACCCCCCATCTCCTCTTCCCTGGGAGCTGCATTCACCCCCCTGTATCAGCTTCAAGTCAGGAGACACGGCCCTGCTTCACCTTGGGATGCCTGAGCTCGTCTTCCTTCGGGGTGCTGGGCTGCTGCAGCCCGGGGGAGGAAGCAACCCCTCCCCCCTGCCTTTGGCCATGATCCCACTGGGGCTCCCCACCCACAACATTGAAGAGTGGGTGAGGGTGTCAGCGAGTGAGCTTCAAAGTGGGGGTGGGCTGCAGCCTGGGGGACTGGGAGGAGCTGGAGTAACACAGCAGCCATACAGCAGGATGAATAAATGGGCCATTTCTATGCTGGGCTATTGAATTAAATTTCTCTCTCTGGCTCAGGGTGGGCAGTTCCTGGGCTGGCCACAGTGGGTGGGGTTCAGGGGAGACAGAGCTGCTTTGAGTGCGTGGGTGGGAGCGGGCACTAAACAGGCACCAGGAGGTGGGGAGCAGAAAGAGAGAGATGGGAAACGGGACCCAGGTAGAGAGCAAGAACTGGGAAACATCAGGAAGGGGAGATACCAGTTATAGACACACTTTCAATGAGGACACTGGAAGTGTATAGATATGCTGAAAATAGCCTCCCCTCAAAACTGCCAGAGCCCCCCTCCAGCACAAGAACCCTCGCCCCTACGGCAGGAAGGAGTGAGCGGTAGGTAGGAGGCATTTAGGGCAGGGGGTCAGTAAGGAGGTGGCATTCAGGAGAGTCTAGGGAGATGGGGCAAGAAGAAGTACAGTGGGGGCGGGGCCAGGATGGGGCACCCACCAGCAAAACCAAAAGTCAGCACCTACGCAAACTGAAGCCTTGAACAAAGGACTGGATGACCCATCCAAGCTGTGGCTGTGTTCCAAACAGACTTTCAAGCCGGCAACTTACCAATACTGCTAAGAAGCTGATATATAGATTTCTGAATGTATCTGACTCCTTTCCCATTTAACAACTTTCTGTTTCTGGTTTCCTTTCTCTTTCTTATCTAAACTTTTAGTTTAGATGCTAAAGTATTGCCTGGCATCATGGTATTTTCAGTGAGATCCAAACCCATACTGACTTGGTAATGTGGCTGACCCTTTGGGGTCAAAAGAACATTTTATTTATGTGCGCAGAGTTTTTAAATAACTTCTCACTGTACCGGACCTAGGTGCTGACTGGGAGTTAGAGAAGTGCAATGCAATAAAGGGGGCTGTGTGATTTCTGTTTTCAGCTTCTCAATAACCCGTGTGGGTGATCAGAAGCACAGTTTGTGACTGGTCAGTGAGTTTAACTTCAATGTTAACCACCAGTTTGGGGAGCATCTGCTCCCCTTTTTCAACCTGCCCTGACCCAGGCACACCAGGTCACACTAAGCACTGAAGATAAATTAATAGAATGTTTTTTATGACCAAGTCTTCAGAAATCCACTGAACTCCTTTTGTTTTCTTTTATCTGAGCAGGGTTTCCAGTTTCCCAACCGGATGTGATCTCCCAACTGGAACAAGGGAAAGAGCCATGGGTCCCAGACCTCCAGGGTTCAGAGGAAATAGAGATCCTGAGAGCTCCCTGCACAGGTGAGGAAACATTAAAGCAACTCAGAATCTGTAAGTGCCTGAAGGAAACATCTGGGATGCCCTACAAAGCCCTTGGGAGGTCTCTCAGTTCATTATTGTCCCTAGCAGGGGTCGTATCCTCAGGGTAAATATAGCTCATGGCTTCCTATAGACCCTAGCAGACACCAGGCAGTAGCTTCCTCCCTTCCCCCGTGAATTTGGATGGGATGTGGAGGCTGAATTGATCCCCTCCTCTCTCCTATTTGGGGGAAGAGTTTGGGGGAGTTCAGTTCTTAATTTTTATTTGACTTCCCTTCCGCACTTGTTTTGGTTTGGCCTTCCCCTTTCCATCCCTGTTTGAGGTTTCTGTCTCTATCCCAGCAGGTGACACAATGGTAGGTGAGAAAAAAGAGCAGAATTCTCAGCAGGAAACTGTTGAGCAAGTGGATAAACACAGAGAATTATCGCAAAGATCAAAAAGAAATGTGTCGAAGAGTCATGAGCAGGGAAAATCATGCGAGACTCAGCACACACCAGAAAGAGAGCAGGGAAACCAGCCAGGAGAGAAAATGGGTAAATTTATTTTCTGTCGGGGAACTCAGAAGAGCAACAAGGAAACCACAACCCAACAGGAAATCCTCATGGGAAAGAGGGAAAATACATGCAGTGAGTGTGGGAAAAACTTCACTCGAAGATCAACCCTTTCTGTTCATCAGAGAATCCACACAGGGGAGCGGCCCTATAAATGCCACTAGTGTGGAAAATGCTTCACTGTAAGATCAGCACTTTCTGATCATCAGAGAATTCACACAGGAGAGAGGCCCTATGAATGCAGTGAGTGTGGGAAGAACTTCACTCGCAGCTCAAACCTTATTGCCCATCAAAGAATCCACACAGGGGAGCGGCCCTATAAATGCTGTGAGTGTGGGAAAACCTTCTATTGCCACTCAAAGCTTATTGCCCATCAAAGAATCCACACAGAGGAGTGGCCCTATAAATGCAGTGAGTGTGGGAAATACTTCACTGAGAGCTCAGCCCTTTCTGCACATCAGAGAATCCACATGGGGAAGACGCCCTTTGAATGCCATGAGTGTGGGAAAATCTTCAGTCGCAGCTCGCACCTTATTAGACATCAGACAGTCCACACAGAGGAGAGGCCCTATGAATGCAGTGAGTGTGGGAAAACCTTCAGTCGCAGTTCACACCTTATTAGACATCAGACAGTCCACACAGGGGAGAGGCCCTATGAATGCAGTGAGTGTGGGAAAACTTTCAGTTTCAGCTCACATCTTATTAGGCATCACACAGTCCACACAGTGGAGAGCCCCTATGAATGCAGTGAGTGTGGGAAAACCTTCAGTTGCAGCTGGAACCTTATTAGGCATCAGAAAATCCACACAAGTGAGAGAACCTATGAAAGCAGTGAGTGTGGGAAAACCTTAGGGCCCAAAGAAATTTTGTCCAACTCCACTTCCTAGTTCAGTGTGTCTCATTACCGTTCCAGAGGATACCAGGGTTAGATTGAGAACAATCATCCTTCACCGTTTGGATGCAAAGAGAGAGTGCTTCATAGGACAGTCCTTCCCTGTGGATCCCAAACTGGCTGCCTGAGTGGGTAACAAGGACTTTCAGGCTGTAGAAATGATGGTAACCAATGAGGCAACAAATGTGTCAAGCTCCAATTTCAGACTTCTGGATACTCACATGCTGAGTCCTGATTCTAAGGTTTTGTGTCTGACGCTCTGGCTACACAATAAAGCTGATGTTGGTGCAGCTGTAGCACTGCTATTACAGATGCTCTCCACCAATGGGAGAAATCTCTTCCCTAGGACTTTATTAGTCCAGCCCCCACAAGTGGCGGTGGCTATGTTGGCAGGCAAAGCTCTCCTGCTGATGTAGTGTTATTTCACAGGGGAGGAGGGTTTTGTAACTACATTTCTCACCAGTGTGTATTTTTCACACCCCTGAGAAATATAGTTACACCAATAAATGTCTTTAGTGTAGACTAGACCTTAGTTTTCTCTTGTTTTATGTATTTACATCACTTCTCTTTGAAAGATTAAAAAATGTGACAAGAGAGTTATTTTCCCCCATGATGCAAACATTCCCATATAGGAAACCCCTTCCACCAACACACATGGCAAAAGAGCCAGAGATATATGAACTCACATGTAGTGTAAAGAATCCTGTGGCACCTTATAGACTAACAGACGTTTTGCAGCATGAGCTTTCGTGGGTGAATACCCACTTCTTCGGATGCCGAAGAAGTGGGTATTCACCCACGAAAGCTCATGCTGCAAAACGTCTGTTAGTCTATAAGGTGCCACAGGATTCTTTGCTACTTCTACAGAACCAGACTAACACGGCTACCCCTCTGATACATGTAGTGTAAGGAGTTCTGGTAGAAAACCTCCCTCCAAAGGCTGGGATGGGAGAATGTGTGTGAGAAAGAGTGTATGAGAATATTGGCCCAGTATAGATTTAATTTTTTTGTATTTCGGATAGAACGTATTTTGCTTAGCTTCAAAGTTAATTTCTATTAAAAGGAAAACTACTTGAGGAGACAAGTTGTATAGCTTTTTACCCACTTAGCCTGTAAGGGTCACTGAGTTCCCCACGTCTCTAATTTGCAAAGGAAAGGCCTGACATCTGTCATAGGATGTGTCTAACAGGTAGGAAAGCTGCAATCGTCAACCATCAATATCAAGGAAAAGGCTGGACTCCACTGCCTTTCATGTCTAAAAGCTGGCTAGAGGCTGATCTACAATGAAAAGCTATGTTGACATAGCCACATCTCTCAGGGGTGTGAAAAATCTACTCCACAGAGAAGTAGTTAATGTGAGCCCCAGTTTAGACAGGCTTGGGTTGGGTTGTCAGAAGAATACTTCCAGTGTTTGAAGTGTAGACATAGCCTTAGGGCTGGTCTACAGTATGTGGTTATTTTGGAATTAGCCGAGTTAATTCAAAATAAAACTGATTCCGTCTACATGCCCAAATTGTTTTTATTTTTTTTTTAAATTTAAAGGGCTCTTTAATCCGGTTTCTGTACTCCACCTCAGCAAGTGGAGTAGTGCTAAAATCGAGATTGCAGTTCCGAATTAGAGGTACTGTGGACACAATTTGACATTATTGGCATCCGGGAGCTATCCCAGAATGCTTCCTTGTGACCACTCTGGACAACACTCTCAACTCCGATGTACTTGCCAGGTAGGCAGTAAAAGCCCCGGGAACTTTTGAATTTCATTTCTTGTTTGGCCACTGTGGTGAGCTCATCAGCACAGGTGACCATCAGGACAATCCACCATCACAGGCGACCATGCAGAGTCCATCATCATGAGAGCCCATGCAGTCCTGGATTCACAGATGAGCTCCAGCATGGTCTGAACGGGAGGTACTGGATCTCATCGCATGCTGGGGAGACTAATCTCTTATGGGAGAACTACGTTCCAAAAAAAGAAACACAAATACACCTCTACCCTTATATAACGCTGACCTCGGGAGCCAAAAAATCTTACTGTGTTATTGGTGAAACCGCGTTATATTGAACTTGCTTTGATCCACCGGAGTGCGCAGCCCCCCCGCGCCACCCACCCACCCCCGTTATATCCGAATTCATGTTATATTGGGTTGCATTATATTGGGTAGAGGTATATGTACGCTAAATTCTCCAGGGTCATGAGGGAAAGAGGCTACTCCAGGGACACAGAGCAGTGTCATGTAAAAATCAAGGAGCTCAAGCAAGTGTATCAAAAAGCCAGGGAGGCGAATGGGCTCTCTGGGTCACAGCCCCATACATGCTACTTCTACCCTGAACTGCATGCAATTATGGGGGGTGATGCCACCACTACCCCACTACTGTCCATGGACACGTGCAGGTTGGGAGTCGCACGGAGCAGGGAGAATGACTTTTTGGAGGATAAAGAGGAGAAGGAGGAGGACAGTGCACAAGCGACAAGTGGGGAATCCGTTTTCCCCCATCAAGGTTCCCTCCCCACTCTGAACTTTAGGGTACAGATGTGGGGACCTGAATGAAAGACCCCCTAAGTTTATTTACCAGCTTAGGTTAACAGTAAGGTGCCACCACCAAGTGTATTCCAAATCTTAGGGGAGAGCCACTTGGAACTCTGCCTTTCCCCAAATATCTCCCAAGTCCCTAACCCGTCCTTTCCTGGACAGCCTTGAGACTAATTCCCCCACCCCCCCCAAGTCCCTACACCCCTTTTCCTGGGCAGGCTTGAGAGTCTACCCTCACCAATTAGTCCTGGCAAACCTGGTGGCTGAACTTGGTGACTTTGTCCTCACCCATAACTATTTCACAGTTGGGGACAATGTATACCTTCATGTCAGCGGCACTGCTATGGGTACTCGCTTGGCCCCACAGTATGCCAACATTTCTATGGGTGACTTAGAACAACGCGTCCTCAGCTCTTGTCCCGTAATACCCCATCTCTACTTGCTCTGCACTGATGACATCTTCATCATCTGGACCCATGGAAGAAAAGCCCTTGAGGAATTCCACCAGGATTTCAACAATTTCCATCCTACCATCAACCTCAGCCTGGACCAATCCACACAAGAGCAGTATCAACAGGAAAGGGAAGCTGAGAGACTCTATGCACTGCAGCTTGCTGTGAATGGAGAGCTGGCTGCTAGAAGGGGGTGGCAGTGTGAATGGGGAACAAGTGTGCCCAAGGAGTAGAAAGCTTTGGCCCAGATAGCACTCTCAGAAGACTTCCCCAGATGGTTTAGGGATGCCGGTGTGACCTCTCTTGGCAACCCCCAAAGAAGGAACTGGGTGGACTAAATGGACAGTGCCCCTCTCTATCTGAAGCCTAGCAAGAGAGGTACGTGAATCCCACCAGAAGTTAAAATGGTAAGTAAGGGAGGGGAGGCTCTACTAGAGGGCCTGAGCAGCTTCAGATACAGTACAGGAGGATTTCCACTTCTGAGCCATGAAAATAGAAATTGACTTTTTCCTTTCCAGATTTATCTAATATTCAGAAAGAGAATCTAGCACCTGCCTTCCAGATTTGAACACCCTCACAATTCAGGAGTGCTCAAGCTCAATTTGGGCAGCTGTTACTTCATTTCTCCCAAATCAAATATGCTGATCCACTGTCATTTGCTGTAGAAAAAGTAGAATACAATTGAGCAACAAATGCTGGGGTGTTTCCAGTGCTAACTATGGCTGGAATTGCTATTTTCAACAGCCATTGCCATTTTTTTTTAAATTTTGTTTGTTTAAAAGGAAGACAGTAATATTGCACTAGCAAATTCCCCATAGAAACAAAGAATGGAACAAAAGAATAATAAAGGCACCTCAACTTTTCCTCATTTAGGTAGAACAGTCTTATAAGATGGATCCAGCTATCTTCCAATCACACAAGCTGAAAATTGTTCCACTTTACTGCAGTTCTGTAACTGCGGGAACCAGTCCTGTCTGTGTCTGTGCACATCCAAAATCCCTGCTGAATGCAGAAGTGCCCTGCTTTTGTGACCATCCCACCTGATATGTTCAGCCCTTGTGAGCGAAGCAGATTCACATTTAGTAAATGGGTGGGAAGCGTCTCAGAAAGTGTTAGGTGCTGTAGGAGGTGTTGCTTATTCACTAGGTGATGTGAGACCTTCATGTTACACTAGTAAACCAGTGCTGCACAGAATGCACTTTGCTCCTGGAGTCTAGAATGGGCCCTTTGCTTCTATACACAGCCCATTAAAGACAATGAAAAGACTCCCACTCACTTCAACAGGCTTTGGACAGACCTGGTTATACACAGGGTAACTCCACTGTCTGCACAGGGTCCTGGTCCCACAGCGGAGGGGCTTGTGAGCTTGTTGCAGAGCTGCTGCTCAGGGACGGGAACCTCCTGGCACCCCAGCCTCCAAAATCACTCAGGCTGCACTTTCTGCACGACTAGGTGCTGGCTGAGGGGGGCGTGGGAATTGGTGACCTCTGCTGCAGGTGATGGTTATCTCAGGTACTTAAAGCCATGGCCTAGAGGAGGGAAGTGCCTAACTCCAGAGTCTGCAGCTGCCTAGGGCCAGCGCTGAGGATTTAGAGTCCCTAGTGCTGCCATTGCAAGGTCCAAGCATGCTCAGCCTTGGCATTGCCACCCCTCCTGCGGCTAGTAGCTGCAGCTGGCTAAGGCTGGCCTCTGGCAATTGGCCCCATGGCTGTAGCCAGAGAAGCTACAAGTGGCTCTGTGACTACTGGGGCCATTAAGGTAGAGCAGCTAAAGACACTGGAGTTAACCTCAAGGAACAGAGGTCACCAGCAGGAAAGGAATGTCAAGGGGAGCAGGGAAAGAGGGAGCAGGTCAGGCTTGCAGAGGGAGCTTCCAGCTGGGTGGGAGCATGTCCAAAATAGAAAGGAAACAAGCCTGGGGAGAGGTGGTGGTGACCAGGTAGCAGACTAGCATGTAGACAGGAACAGAGGGAGAGAGGCTGGTGTCTTCGGATTCCCAAGGGCTGTCCTGACTTTGGGGAGATGGTGTTTGCAGGTGGCTGGCTCACATGGCAGGATGGGGGCTACGGGAGGGATCTGTCAGAACTGAGCAGGTATCTGCTGGCTGTGCAACTCTGAGCGGAGACTAGGACCACATGCCGTGACTGGTGACATAGGGGGGTGCTGGAGACATGGCTAGAGAGGGTCTGAATGAGGAAGGAGATAAATCTGGGGAGTTTCCTTGGTCACTGTGAAAGTTCTACTCACTGTGGACACTGGTAAACCCACATGGGTGTACAGCTCAATGAGAAAACCCGGGGGCTGAGGGAGCTGTGTATGGCAATGCATATAGCCACGTAGGGGTGTGTGATCAAAATGAAAAATGTCTCTGAGGTTCAGTACTGGGTAGGTTATGGCACCAATGGCACTGCCCCACCAGGCCCACACTCGGAGCCCACAGTGACTACATAGGGGCCCACAAATACGTTTGGTGCCGGGGCCCACAAAAGGCTAACCCGGCCCTGACTGCCCGAGCACTATTTCAGCCCCACATTTTTGGGTGGACCTCCCACAGTGGGAGCTGCAGAGCACTCCCCCGCAACACACACACACACCTCCTGGTGTTGGGAGGGGAACAGGAGAAAGGACAAAAGAAGCAAGAGATGAAGAGAAAGGAGGGAGGGAGGGATGGAGGAAGAGGTGAAACAAAAAGGACAAACCCTAATGTCTCCAGTGATTCTAAGGGACAAAATATCAGGCATGGAATAAAATTCTGCCTCCTTAAGCTCATGTGGTGATAGTAGACACTCTACTAGCTGCTCGGCTCCACTCACCCAGTGGCTGCACAAACTGCTCCACTCTGCTCTGCCCACTGCTCTGCTCCATGGTATTGCTTCAGGCTCCCCCACTCATTAGCACAGTACTCAGTGCTCTCAGCTCAACAAGTCCAGCTCTTCAGTGATTTCAGCTCTTCAGTGATTTCAGCTCATAGCAGGGGAGCCCCAGTGCCAGTGAATTCAGCTCAGTAACCTTTATCTAGATTCTTAAGGGAATCAAAAATTAACTCTGACATTCCACAGTGGAGAGAGACATAGGTGGAACTGGTGCTTCTGGCTCACACAAGGAGCTTATACCACCAAGTACAGATATCTGTCCCCAGCCTCTCTCTTTTTAATGGGTTTTGTAACCCATGTCCCTTGTCTAGCAAGTGCTTTTTAGTTGATAGTGAAACCCTTTATCATAAGACAATTTTGTAGTTCCTCAAAACATAGTGGTGGTAGTAGACACTCTACCTGACCGTCTTGTATAATTTAATTACCAAACTTCTATCAAATGTGACTGCACAGAGCTGCACGTACAGTTACATTCAGTGAAAGTGAGCAAGAGTCCCCAGAACTCACTGCCGGGAGCCTTAAAATATCTGCCAGTGGCACAGGTACTTTTTAAATACCGAGATGTGCAGTGGCAAATCTTTCATGGGAACCGGCCGGCGTGTGCATGGCCGACGTATGCAGAGCAAAGGTTGCCCACAGGCGCTGTGTCAGGCTCTGGCACCGTGTGAAACACAATGGACCACTTTCTGGTGGCTGGTTTTTTTTCCCCGACAGGTGTGGGGACTTCTGGAGAGAGGGATGGATGGAGGAAAAGGTGAAACAGAAAGGACAAACTCTAATGTCCCCACTGATTCTATGGGACAAAATCCCAAGTGTGAAATAAAATTCTGCCTCCTTAAGCTCGTGTTTTCCATGCCTAGAATTCAACTGTCACCAGATGGATCAGACCGAACAGGTTTCAAACCTCGAGGAGGCTCTTACCTTCTAAACAGGGACAGCTATTTTCTAGTAAAATCACTAAAAGGGAAGGAGAAAACTTGAAAGAGGTTCCTCCTGGCGCTCACGTCCATGAACCCGAATACTCTCTCAGTCCTCAAAGAGAGACTTCGAGAAGGAGACTTGCTGAAGCAAAGCCACAGGGGTCTCTGAGGTTTCCCTGGTCCCTCGCCCCTGTCCTGCCTTCCTGATGTCAGCATCTCTCTGTGAGGTCACCACCTCCCCACCACCTTTGACCAATAGTCTGAGGTCCTGCAAAAGCCTTTGTGATGTCACTGCCACACCCCTCCCTTGCTGTGCTAATGTCCTGCCCCTGGCCAGGCACTTTGGAGGTTTGAGCTACTCCCTGTGGATCACCCCACTCAAGGAGCGTTCATTCTAGGAAGCAAGCCGGATAGACAGGAAAACATCAGACGCTGCTCCCAATGCTACGCTCAGTTTTTCAGAAATTAGTCAACTTTATGGCCAGAAGAGACCATTAGAGCATCTAATCTGACCCCCTGCATATCACAGGCCTCCTGTATGACACAATAGCTACTTCTGGAGCAAACACATTCCAGAAAAGCATCTAGTCTTCATTAAAAGCAGCAAAGAATCCTGTGGCACCTTATAGATTAACAGACGTTTTGCAGCATGAGCTTTCGTGGGTGAATGCCCACTTCATCGGATGCAAGAGTGGAAATTTCCAGGGGCAGGTAAATATAAGCAAGCAAGAAGCAAGCTAGAGATAACGAGGTTAGATCAATCAGGGAGGATGAGGCCCTGTTCTAGCAGTTGAGGTGTGAAAACCAAGGGAGGAGAAAGTGGTTCTGTAGTTGGCTAGCCATTCACAGTCTTTGTTTAATCCTAAACTGATGATGTCAAATTTGCAAATGAACTGAAGCTCAGCAGTTTCTCTTAGAAGTCTGGTTCTAAAGTTTTTTTGCTGTAGGATGGCCACCTTAAGATCTGCTATTGTGTGGCCAGGGAGGTTGAAGTGTTCTCCTACAGGTTTTTGTATATTGCCATTCCTAATATCTGATTTGTGTCCATTTATCCTTTTCCTTAGAGACTGTCCAGTTTGGCCGATGTACATAGCAGAGGGGCATTGCTGGCATATATTACATTGGTGGACGTGCAAGTGAATGAACCGGTGATGGTGTGGCTGATCTGGTTAGGTCCTGTGATGGTGTTGCTGGTGTAGATATGTGGGCAGAGTTGGCATCGAGGTTTGTTGCATGGATTGGTTCCTGAGCTAGAGTTACTGTTGGGGCCTTGGGCTGAAGCCAAAAGTCTGAGCCCCACCACCCAGGGCTGAATCCCTCAAGCTCTGGTTTTGCCCTCCCCTACCTGGGGCAGGGCTCAGGCTTTGTCTTCCCTGCCTCTGTCTAGTGTGGAGGGGCCTGGTCCCTCTTTCCAGGGCCATGTAGTAAGTTTTTTTTTGGCAGAAGGGGGTTGCAGTGAAAGGAAGTTTGAGAAACCCTGGCATAGAGCCTCTGAATATGTCTAGACTTGGCTCCCTGTGGCAGATCAGACACTGAATGTGCAGCCATGGAGACACCACACACCAACCTTGCCTAACAGGCAAGAATCAAACCTCCACAGAAAGATGCCCGTTGCTTTCTAACTCATCTCCCTAAGCCCTCAGCCACCACCACTTAACAAAGGGGCTTTTCTACACGATGGTTCTGGTCTCACTGAAGGGTCATTTCCAATGGTTTGCTCAGACCAGCATTAGGGAAAATGGTGCCCTGGGCAAAGCTTGTACTTTGGCACTTCCCCATTGCCCCTGGATGATCCCCACTCCCCCTTTACCGCTAGCTCCTGCACTCCCAGCCCTTGCGCCTCCTTCACCCCTAACTCCTGCCCCCTCCTGTGCCCCCTTTGCCCTTAACTCCCTGGGCCACCAGCCATTGCCCCTCTCCTGCAGCCCCTTCACATGGTTCCAGTGCTGGGGGCCCCGCACTTGTTCTCCCTTTCCCTGGGCTTTGGCATCACTAGCCCCTGATTAGCGAGTAGGGTTCAGTGGTTCCCAAAATGTGGGGCATGACTCCTAGGGGGACACAGAGGAACATTCATGGGGGCACCTCAGGGCCTGAGCCAGCCCCCATGGAGGGAGCAGCACTCAGCCCCACTCTGCCCCAGCTCTTCCCCAACCCCACCCTCAGCCTGGGGCTCTGGCTCCTGACTCGGCCTCGACCCCCTTACCCCTGTCTGCACCCCTCTCCCCAGCAAGCAACAGCCCCACTCCCAGCCTCGGTTCTTGACCGCGGCTTCTGATGGGCCACAGCCATGGATGAGGGCACAGTGTGAAATGTTTGGGGACCACTAGTTTAGGATGACATTCTCAATCACTTCTATGAAGTCCAATAAAAGCTATTCCTCACCCACCTACCCCTCCATCAGGACGGACTAGGTATGTTCTGCTGCCCTTCACTCATGCAGGAAGGATAATAACTTTTCATTCCACTCAATCCTAAAGTGATTTGTAACACACCACCAGCCCAAACTGGTCATTTTGGGAAAGCGGCCCCATCATGCTGCATACCTAGGCAGAGTAGGTGTGTCTGTGCATACACGGTCTGTTCACGCTGAAGCCTGGGTTCAGAAACCCTCACCCCTCATGGGGCCTCAGAGGTTGGGCTCAAGCCCATATGTCTGCACTGTAATTTTATAGAGGTTGGGAGGGAGTTTAGCAAGTGGAAATGGTAAAACCGCATTGAGGGGACTGGACCACTGACCTACCAGCTCTTAACACCCAAACTTTCAGTAACTCTATTATCAGTGCCTGTGAGTGTAATTTAAACCATAGGTCCATCTAGCTCTGAATCTTCTCTTCTGACAATAGCCAATACCAGGTGCCCCAAAAGCCACTACCCACAGCACCACTGGGAGTTGAACCCAGGATCTCTTGTTTACAAAAGAGGTAATTTAACCAGCTAAGCCATGATACCTGCTATTACTTAAAGCATTGTCTTTGCCCACATCTGAGTCTCTGCCAATGCCCACTGGGCCCTGACAAGTGTTGCTCGTGTTTGGATTCTGTAAAGCAGAGGAGCAGGTGAAGTTTTGCTCCCACGGTGTGTGTGTGATTCTTTGGACAGGTCTACACTACAAAATTAGGTGGGTGTAATTACATGACTTAGGCTGACAATGCAGTTCTATCAACCTAATCCCGGTGTAGATAGTGGCTCAGCTGTCAGAACTTTTTGGAGCTATGAAAGGGGAGGGACCCAGCCTCTGTAGCAGGAATACAGGGCAGGCAAGTTCATGGTGGGATACTGGTGGAGGCCAGTTATGGTGATATAATGACCAGCAGCATTTACACTGACAATTTGTCACTTTAAGTTTGCTGCACAAAGCTCTAGGCCTCTTGTCAAGGTGGTTTTATTTTGTCACCAAAACAGGGCAGTTTTGTCACCAGACATGGCATTGCAGTGTGTGCACCAGCCAAAAGCTGCCGACCGAGGGAGCGTTGTGTGTTTTTCACACACCTGAGCAATATAATGATGCTGAAATAACTTTGTAGTGCAGATCTGGCCAAAGATTCACACACACACACACACACAGCTTGCAAGGAAAACCTCACCTGCTCCTCTGCTTTGCAGAATCCAAACACAAGCAAAGCTTTTCAGGCCCCAGTGGGGATGGCAGGAAGTCAGGTGTGAGCAGACAATGTATTTTCACCACAGGCAGGCACCATCACTTAGCTCGCTAAGCACTTGTCCTGTAAATAAGAGATCCTGGGTTCAACTCCCAGTGGTACCTTGTTGATTAACTCTTGGGTGTACTTGGTATTGGCTACTTTCAGAGGACCATACACAGAGCTAGATGGGCCTCTGGTCCAGCCCAGTACAGCTGTTTAAATTACACTTGCAGGCACTGATAACAGAGTTACTGAAAGTTTGGGTGTTAAGAGCTGATAGGTCAGTGGTCCAGTCCCCTCAATGCATTTTTACCATTTCCACTTGCTAAACTCCCTCCCAACCTCTATAAAATTACAGTGCAGACATATGGGCTTGAGCCCAACCTCTGAGGCCCCATGAGGGGTGAGGGTTTCTGAGCCCAGGCTTCAGCGTGAACACAAATATCTGCACCACGGTTTTTAGTCCCTCAGCTTTAGCTCCAACGTTAGGAGTGTCCCTCCTGGTCCCGCCTGCCGCCCCTGGGCAATTTAAAAGGGCCTGGGGACCCCTGCCACCACCACCAGCAGCACAAGGGGACTAAGGCGGCATCTTGTCCACCTTTGCTCCATGTGGCACACCACTCCCAGAAGCGGCTGGCACGTCCCTGCGGCCCCTTTGCCTCTCAGTCTGTGCAGATGGGACCTTTCCCTCCAGCGCTGGAGGATTCGCCCGTCTCATCTACCCTTGTCCCAAGCAGCACAGCGGGTGGGAATCTTACATGTACCAAGGTGACTTAGGAGCAGAAACCCCCCCAGATCTTCCATGCAATTGGCACTTGCCCCTCGCTGAGCAGGACTGAAACTCCTGCAGGGAGACTGGTAGGCCACATCCCCTCCGGGCATGAGCAAAGCAGCAGGGTGAAAAAAATCAATCTGGAGATTAAACCCAGGGCCTCATACATGCAAAGCATGTGCTCTACCACTGAGCTACATCCCCAGAGGGGCTGTAGGTTACACCCAGAGCTGTCCTATTCCCAGCGCATCTAGTGGCCTATAAGCTTCATGAGAAGACTATTCCCCTCTCTGAGGGCCAGACCTGCTCTCCTGGAGGTTAATTGTTCATAGGGGTCACTTTGCATCAGGGCGAGATTCGATGTGTGGGGCAGAGAGAGTGGGTGCTTTGGACTCAGGGTGCAGAGATACACTCAGCCCTGTCCCCTGCACTAGGTGGGTGGTGCTGCCAATTTCTGCTGGAACGTTATGGGGCGGGTCTGTGAACAGCTCAACCCCTGACCTTGGTGGCAGAAATGATGAGATGGAGGCTCCAGCTGTTTCTAGGATTTACTATTTCCACCTGCCTGTGAAGTCCAGCTTTCCCCAGCACATTCACTGCGGTGCAATTGGGTCACTGTTTCCATGGCTGAGCAGCAAAGAATCACACCCAGTTTCCTTTCTATCTGCAGCAGGGTTAGCCTGTGTTGGTGGTTAATGAGGTGGATCTAGTTGTAGATTGTTATTCAGTCCCCACCTTGACAATTCACACCATCCCTTTCCCATGCAGATTCCCAGCACCTCAGTGATCCTGGTAGCAGAGGTTGGGGTTTGAGATTTTCAGGGTTCTTTTACCCTCCACCTGGAGTGAACTCAATTTTTTCTCCATCCCAGAAATTCCATGAAATAACAACAGGGGCATAAAGAAAGAGGGGAGAGAACATTGATCCAGACTCTGGGGGTTTGGGCTGTTTTAATTCTTGGTAAAAACATGAACTTGATTCCAAGAACTTGATTCCACGCCACATCCCCTGTGCCCCCCCAAACACAGTCTAAACCCCCACCACTAGAGCACAGTTAAAGAGTTACTCAGTCTTTGGTGGCCCCCTCCACAGAGGTCTTCAGAGTCCTGTGCGCTCCCCCAGCAGCCGGTGGTCTTCTCAGTCCTCTTCCTCCTCCTCCAGGCTCCAGCAGCTCACTGGGACAAACACAGCAGCAGCACCTCCTCCTTCTCCAGCAGCCCTGGTGGCCAGGCAGGAAGGACCCCCCACAGGTGGTAGCTGTAGTGGTGGTGGGGGGGGGGCTCCTGGCTTCTCCCTCCAGAAGTGGGGGGAGTGGGGGCTGGCCAGCAAGGCCCCCCCACCCCTCACGCACTCACTCAGCAGCAGTGGCAGCAGCAGCAGTCCAGGGAAGGAGCACTCCAGCCAGCAGCAGCCCAGGAAGGGAGAAGGACCCCTAGCCAGCAAGGCAGCCAGAGAAGGGGGAGCACTCCAGCCAGCAGGGCAGCCCAAGCAGACAGAGCGGTATCTATTGGGTTTCCGGGAAATGGGGCGGGCTTCGAATCCTAATGGATCCTCCCCCCCCCAGCCTAAGGGGAGGTACCACAGGGCCTCATAAACCCACTAATTGCGGGGGACAACTAATAAAAGAACAGGGACAGGAGTGCGGTCAAAGGGTCATAAGAAGGGAGCCTGACGGGGACACCGAGCAGAGAACCCCGGACAGCCCCCACTGCTCCTCGAAGGCGTCAAGGGAGCCAGCGGACGCCGCCCAGAGGAACTCCGCCCGGAGACGTGAACGGACTAAGGATTGGAAACAAGCCCCACAGTTGCAGGAGTCTCCATTGGCCAACCGCCTCTCCCTGGTCACGTAGATGGTCTGTTTGGACAGGGCGAGGAGGAGGTTGACCAGGAGGTCCCGCGACTTCGTGGGGCCACGGATAGGGAGTGCATGGAGAAGGAAGTGGGGGGAAAAGTGCAGCCAGAAACGCAATAGGATATTGGTGAGGAGCCGGTGTAGGGGCTGCAACCTGGAGCACTCTAAGTAAACGTGTGCCAGGGTCTCCCTCACGCCGCAGAAGGGGCAGGTGTCTAGGACGGGGTAAACCGTGCCAAGTACACGCCCGTACTCACGGCCCCATGGAGGAGCCGCCAACCGATATCCCCGACGGGCCTCGGGACCAGGGTGGAGTACAGGCTGGCCCACCAGGGATTCTCACCCTCCAGAGGTTTGGGCTGTTTTAATTCTTGGTAAAAACATGAACTTGATTCCAAGAAGGGAGAGAGGAGAAGCCTGAAGCTGACTTTAGTCCCAGGCTGGGGTCTCCTGAATGATGGGAAACATCCTTGGCTGCTACCCAGGGACAGCAGGCTACTGATGACATACCAGGGCTGGGATGAGAGGGGAATGTTACATGGACTTTATCATACAGGGCTCATCCTGCTTCTCAGAGCCCACAGGCGAGAATCTAGAGAAGGGTGAGTCATTTCTCAGCTGCATTCTCAGGAGAAGCCAGTAGCTGTCCTTGACCAGAGACCCAGGGGAGAAACCATGGCAGTTCTGGGGAGAGCTCTGGCTGCCAGGGGATCCAGCTAGGAGAGGGCGTGCTGGGGGCTCTGGAGGCCAGTCCAGTGGGGCTGTCAGAGGTGGCTTTACCAGTGGGGAGGTGCTAGGTCACATGTTGGTGGGGTGGGAAAGTAGGGACTACAGGATGTGAGGCTGGCTAAAATGAAACTGCCCAAAAAACCCTCCCCCTTTGCTCCAGCTAAAGGCCCTACTTTGGCCTCTCCCCCTTTCATAAAAATCTCCATATCTACCCCAGCTCTCAGAAACCCCCTTTCTCCCATGGGTATTTTCACAGTTTCTTCCTTTTTTCATGGTCTCGTATGTTGTGTATTTGGTTGTCATGGGTTTTGTTACTATGGCAACTGAGTTAGACTATTAAGGGATAGCTCAGCCGGTTTCAACCGGCTGAGTGAGCTCTCTGTGTCTGTAAATAAAATGGAGGTTTTGGTTAGCTGTCTGCTCTCTGGCCTCAAGTGATTGCTTCCTACACCGGCTGCCCCTAGGACATAACACTGGCGACGAGGATGGGATCCTGGTGCTGCTCCAGTAACACAAGGAAGTAGAAGTCAAGGTAAAGACCAAACAAAGAAAAAAAGCTGCTTGTTTGCACTGACTGTGAAAGTGAAACTAAAAATCATGGCTACTCTGACCAGGCCCCTGGAGCCTTTTGATGAGAATACAGAGCAGTGGCATGTGTATACTGAGCGTTTTGAGCTTTTTGGTATTGCAAATGACATTACAGAAGCGAAGAAGGTGCCAATATTCTTAACTGTTGTAGGGGCTAAAACCTACTCTCTGCTACGCAGCTTACTACACCCTGTTAAGCCTGAGACTAAATCTTACAGTGACATTGTGGAAATCCTGGGGTCTCATTTCTCCCCAAAACCACTGGTAATTGCTGAAAGATATAGGTTCCACAAAAGAGACCAAAAGGAAGATGAAACAGTTGTACAATTTGTAGCCATTTAAAAAAAGCTAGCAGAACACTGTGAATTTAAAGAGATGTTAAATGATGCCCTGCGTGACAGGTTAGTGTGTGGCCTCTGCAGTGAAGCTATACGGAAGCGCCTACTGACAGAGGCTCAGCTTACATTACAGAAGGCTGTTGATATTGCTGTCTCCATGGAACTGACTACAAGGGAGGCACAATACATCGGTGCACCCCCTAGGGTGCAAAAAGTGTCACAAGAACCGACCCACAAAACTGTGCAGAGTCAAGAATGTTACCGCTGTGGTAAGCCAGGACACCAGGCATCAGAATGCTGGTGTAAGGACCTGGTGTGTCGACACTGTGGCAAAAAGGGACACATTGAGTGTGCCTGTAAACAAAAGAAAAAGAGGCCTGTGGTCTGGCCGACAAAAAAAGGAATCTTGCATACCCTAGAGCAGACCCAGGATGATCAAGGTGACACCGCCTCACAAGAGGAAGTGCCACTGCATGTTTTGTCTTTGGCAGCGGGCTCACATGAATACTGGGTAACCCCCTTATTGGAGGGCTAACCTATACGCATGGAACTAGACACCGGTGCAGCTGTCTCGCTGGTTCCTGAGACTGTGTATAAGGAAAAGCTACAGCATCTTCCGCTTAAGGCAACAAAAACTGTTCTGAAGACGTATACAGGTGAAGCTGTGCCCATGTTGGGCACTATTGATGTTAAGGTGGAGCTCAATGGACGGGCAGATAAATTGCCACTGTTTGTGGTGAGAGGTAACTACCCAGCCTTAATGGGTAGGTCTTGGCTTGGGAAGATTCAGCTGAACTGGGCAGAAGTGCACCGGATGACTAAAGAAGAAACCAGTCTAACCCCTATACTAAGGAAACATGCTGCTGTTTTTGGAGATGATTTGGGAAGTATGAAGGGAATCACTGTGACATTGAACATTAAACCTGGCAGTCCACCAAAATATCTGAAAGCCCAAACTGTGCCATATGCCATCAGGCCAAAGGTTGAAGTAGACCTGGAGCGCCTGGTCAACAATGGAGTCCTAATACCAGTTACCCATAGCTCGTGGGCCACTCCTATCGTTCCAATAGTGAAGAAAGATGGCTCTCTCCGGATTTGCGGTGATTTTAAAGTCACTGTCAACCCAGTGTTGTGTGCAGAGCAATACCCGCTTCCCCGCATCGATGACCTCTTCGCAGGCCTGGCTGGGGGACAAAAGTTCAGTAAGATTGATCTGAGTCAAGCATATTTACAGATGCACGTCGATGAAAAGTCCCAAGAGCTGTTGACTATTGTGACTCATAAGGGGCTTTATCGATACTGTCGCCTACCCTTCGGAATCACATCGGCTCCCGCCCTGTTCCAGAGGGCTATGGACCAGATCTTGTGTGGCTTGTCAGGAGTTCAGTGCTATCTGGATGATATCCTGGTCACTGGAAGAAATGAAGAGGATCACTTAAAGAATTTAGAGGCTACCCTACAAAGACTGGAAGAGTATGGCCTACGAGTTCGCAAAGACAAGTGTGAATTCTTCAAGCCCTCTGTTGAATATTTGGGACACATCATCGATTCTGCAGGTCTTCATAAGGCCCCTGCAAAAGTTAAAGCTATTGTGGAGGCTCCCCCACCTCGAAATGTAAGCCAGCTGCGCTCATTTCTAGGACTACTGAACTATTATGGAAAGTTCATCTCACAGTTAGCCACACTGCTAAAACCACTTCATGAGCTCCTTGGGCAGAACAAGGCCTGGAAGTGGACTGAAGCCTGTGATGTTGCATTTAACAAAGCTAAGGATGCACTGTTAAATTCTGAAGTTCTAACGCACTTTGATCCATCCTTACCCCTGCAATTGGCCTGCGATGCTTCCCCTTATGGAGTGGGAGCGGTCATGTCACACATTATGCCTTCGGGAGAAGAAAGGCCTATTGCTTTTGCTTCACGCACTCTAAGCAAAGCAGAAACTAACTACGCCCAAATCGAACGTGAGGCATTAGGAATTGTTTTTGGAATTCGGAAGTTTCATCAGTACCTGTTTGGGCGAAAGTTTACTCTTCTTACAGACCATCGACCTCTGACATCAATTTTTGTACCCTACACAGGCATTCCCCCATTAGCTGCTAGTCGTATGCAACGTTGGGCATTGATACTTTCTGCACACACATATGAAATCAAATATCGGAAATCCACTCTGCACGGCAATGCAGATGGCCTCTCAAGGTTGCCTTTACCGGTCAAATATCAAGATAGTGCCCAAAAGGAAATCTTCTACTTTGAACAGGTAGAGAATACACCCATCACTGCTACTCAGATAAAGAAGGCAACTCGCGTTGACCCAGTATTGTCCCAAGTTATGGACCTGGTGATGCATGGAAAATCTCGACAAACCTCTCCGGTCTCATCCGACCTTGTTCCCTACATGTCCAAACGGATGGAGTTATCGGTCCAATCTGGTTGTTTGTTGTGGGGGAGACGTGTCATTATTCCACCACCGCTGAGATCACAGATGTTAGAACAGCTACATTCCGGTCACTGTGGAATAGTGCGCATGAAGGAAATTGCACGAAGCTATTTTTGGTGGCCTGGACTGGACAGCGCTATTGAAGAGAAGGCAAAAGCTTGTATGTCATGTCAGGGTGTGAGGAATGCACCCCAGTGGGCACCCCTACACCCATGGGACTGGCCTGAAAACCCGTGGCAACGTATTCACGTTGACTTTGCTGGCCCCCTTGAAGGAAGCATGTTCTTGGTGGCAATAGATGCCCATTCTAAATGGCCAGAAGTCTCTATAATGCAGTCCACTTCTGCAGAGAGTACTATCCAAAAACTACGAGGACTCTTTAGTCGTTTTGGTCTGCCAGAACAACTTGTGAGCGACAACGGACCGCAGTTCGTTTCTCAGGAGTTTCAAAATTTTATGAAGGCAAATGGGATACACCACATCACGTCAGCACCATATCCTCCGTCCACCAACGGATTAGCTGAAAGATTTGTGCAGACAATGAAAAACGCTTTGAAATCAGCAAGGGGACAACACTCCATTCAAAAGCGTCTGGATATCTTCTTACTTTCCTACAGAAACACCCCTCATGCTACGACCCAGGCATCCCCAGCCTTTCTAATGTTGGGACGACAGCTGCGCACTTGCTTTGATCTGCTGAAACCTTCTGAACCCCGACAAATTGTGCAACATCAGCAGCAATATCAAGTCATCAGACGGGCACCCAGAGCAAAAGACCGAACCTTTAGCCCGGGACAGCCAGTTTTGGCTCGGAATTATACTTCCAGAGCTAAATGGGTCCCGGCCACAGTCATCACTCAAACAGGACCTGTTTCCTACACAGTCCGGACTGCAGAGAATGTTACCTGGCGGCGACATGTAGATCAGCTGTTGCCAGGTCATGCCAGTCCTCAGGAACCATCTGCAATTGAGGGGTCTGACTTCACCTCTTCTGGTGAGGCACCGAATCACGAGTCACCTGTTCCTGACTGTTCTCCTCCATTACTGCCGGCGGCTGAGATACCCCTTTGCCCAGCACGAGCTGATACCACCTCCTCACCCGTTCGTGCTGTGGACCCTGAGCCCCTAGTGCTTTCGGGTGCAATAACACCAGAAGTTCGCCGTAATCCACCTAGAGACAGAAGGCCTCCTCATCGGCTGGATCTCTAGCTAGGGCGAACCCACGGTTATGGGGCAAAATAATCCCCAGGGTTTAGCTGGGAATGGAGGCAGTCTACCCTCCTTCTCTAGTCTAGTGTGTGTTTTTTTTTATTTAGGGGATGTTCTTATTAGGGGGGGAGGAATATGTTGTGTATTTGGTTGTCATGGTTTTTGCTGCTATGGCAACTGAGTTAGAGTATTATGGTCTGTAAATAAAATGGAGGTTTTGGTTAGCTGTCTGCTCTCTGGCCTCAAGTGATTGCTTCCTACTCCGGCTGCCCCAAGGATATAACAATTCAGAGTTTCAGATTGAACAAAGAATCCCTGTTCCTATTGTGTTAGTCTCTTCTGTAGGGAGACGTTCTTCCCACAGATCCAGCCTTGAGTTTATGAAAAGTTGGCACATGTCAGTATAAGATATGGCTTCCTTCCACCTCGCTTCCCAGGGACCAATGCCTGCCTTAAGACACACAGAAAACAATCTTTATTGTCATATACTTTCACTGGTTCTTTGCTTTAACCCCTAGGAATGTACCTGTTAGACAATCAAAGGAGTTGCTCTATTCCTATGGACCCCAAATCAGAATTCAACATAGATATTTTATACTACTAACGTTTTATCAAAGTATTCATTAAATGTTAACTTGCTAATTTAAGACCATGGGCGGAGACATTATGTAACCTGTTAACCATTGGCTAATGTGCTTATCTTGTCTTGCTGCAAAACCTATCCCCGGGGTGTGGAACTTTCATTCTGGGCTGTGACTATAAGCAGAAGAGTGACATCTAAGGGCTGTTGCTGCTGCCCAATATGGGGCTTAAACTCATGACGGCAGGATTAAGAGTTTCACACTCTACCAACTGGGTTAGCCAGATTTGAAGTCAGTCAAGTGCCCAGTTGCAGTGTAGAAGGGGCCCTGAGGGCATTTATTTGGGGAGCTGAGGTTCCCTGTCTGACATTTGCCTTCTTTCCTGGTTCGTTATGTCTCCAGCGAGCAAACTGGAGCTGTCACAAGGCTGGTTAGATGCTGCTCTCTAGACCAGAGAGCTGGGGTTGATTTAGCATGCTGTCACCATCAGCTGGTCAGAGTAACCAGGGTGGGAGGGTGGAATTTAGGATTTTCCCACCAGTGGGAGGTGCTGTTGGCCTCATCTAGTGGGGGAGAGTCTGAAAAAGCTTCTCAGCTCCCAGAGACGGGGCAGACAAGCTGGTTCTCCACACACACATTTTCACAGGGAATCAGGCCCCCTAGGGAAAAACTCATAAGAAGCCCAGGCCCAGGAATGTCAGAGAAGGGAATCACTGTTTGCCTTAAGAGGTGGGTTTGGGAAACCTGCAGGTCCTTAGATCCCTCCGGCTCCTGATAGAACCATTTGTGGGGAAGGTCTGGGGAAGCGGAGGAGGACAAGGAGATGGGAAAAGGGCTTGCAGCTGTTGTGTAATCACCATGCTCCCAGAAGAAGGATCTGGAGGGCTCAGCGCTGTGGTTGCTTGTTCAGGACACAGAACTCGCAAGATAGCAAAGCTCAGAGCCCTGTTACACAGAGTCAGACTGTGATCAGCTCACACTGAGGGGGAGCAACACCCCTCCCTTGGTCTCTGTGCCAGAGCTCCTATCAGCTCAGTGTCCTTCCCACAAGAGTCGGCTGCTGAGAGGGTTGCGATGGGGTAAATGAAGGCAGAGGAGGATTGTTCCTCATGGGTTTTCTTTGTGTGGTTCTGTGATCCTGCTGGAGGAAGCTGAAGGATCATTTGAGTTTGTTTCAGTGACTTGGGCTGGGCTCAGGTTGTGACCCTGAGCACAGCGGTTCCTGGACTCTCTGCTCTTAGCCCCTCAGGGAATGGACAACAGAGCAATTTCAGAAAGTGGATAGAAAGTAGCCTAAGAAAGTGTAGCATAAGTGAGAATAACTCTACCATCACCTCCCTGGTGGTCTAGTGGTTAGGATTTGGCACTTTCACTGCCAAGGCCTGGGTTCAATTCCCAGTCAGGGTAAAGTGACTTTAAACCAGAAAACCTTCAGTTATTCTTCACTTGCAGTGTAAACAAATCCATGTTTTTTTCCTGATTCTCCCATCTTCCCAGTGTCTCCATGGCAGGGCTGGCACCAGAGCAGCAAGCAGGTGCCTGGGGAGGCACAAAGGCAGGTCTGGCTTTTCGGCCCTGTCAGTCCCTCTTGGAGGGAAGGACTTGCTGCCAAATTGTCCCCAAAAGCAGTAGTGGTAGAGCTGCCACCGAAGTGCTGCAAATTGTGGCTTTTTTATTTTATTTTATTTTATTTCCGCTTGGGGTGGCAAAAACGCTGGATCTGACCCTGCTCCATGGAAGACAATTTGTTAAATCCCAGATTAGTGCAGTTCTATCAGTTCTCACCCTGAGTCCTTAGGTCTTAATCCTGAGGATATTGTCCCACCATGGGGCCATTTCCCGCCTCTCTTTCATACAGAAGCACAATTTTCCTTGCACAGACAAAGGAACAGCAAGATCTTTCTCTGTCCCTTGTGCAAAGCAGGGGGCCAAATTCCATGGAAACAATGGACAAGCAGGGGGCTCTGGGCACATCCAGCCCTGGCCGTGAGATGTTCCCTCCCCTCTTTCTTTATGCCCCTGTTGTTATTTCATGGATTGTCTGGGATGGGGGAAAAGCTGAGTTCACTCCAGGTGGAGGGGAAAAAGGATCCTGAAAATCTCAGGACCCAACTCCCGCTACCAGGATCACCGAGGTGCTGGGGATTTGAGTGGGAAAGGGACTGTGTGAATTGTCAAGGTGGGGAATGAATAACAATCTACAACTAGATCCACCTCATTAACCACTGACACAGGCTAATCCTGCTGCAGACAGAAGGGAAGCTGGGAGTGATTCTTTGGTGTTCAGCCATGGAAACAGTGACCCAATTGCACCGCAGTGAATGTGCTGGGGAAAGCTGGACTCTACATGCAGGTGGAAATAGTGGATCCTAGAAATACCTGGAGTCCCCCACACCATTTCTGCCACCAGGGTGAGATGTTGAGTTACTCACAGCACCCCCCACCATGACCTTGAAGCACGGGATGGTAGCACCCCCCACCCAATGCAGGGGAGAGGGCTGAGTGTATCTCTGCACCCTGAGCCCAGGGCACCCACTCTCTCTGCCCCACACATTGAATCTGGCCCTGCTGCAAAGTGACCCCTATGAACAAGTAACCTCCAGGAGAGCAGGATTGACCCTCAGAGAGGGGAATGGGTTTCTTGTGAAGCTTTTAGGTCACTGGATTTGCTGGAAACAGGAGGGCTCTGAGTGTGACCCATAATCTTTGCAGCCCAGCTGTGGATGTAGTGCAGCAGTAGAGCACATGCTTTGCATGGATGAGGTCCTGTGTTCAATCCCCAGCATCTCCATATTTATTTTTTCACCCTGTTTCTTTGCTCATGCCCAGAGGGGATGTGGCCCACCAGTCTCCCTGCTCAGTCAGGGGCAAGTGACAATTGCATGGAAGGTCTGGGGGGGTTTCTGCTCCGAAGTCACCTTGGTACATGTAAGATTCCCACCTGCTGTGCTGCTTGGGACAAGGGTAGATGAGAAGGACGAATCCTCCAGCACTGGAGGGAAAGGTCCCATCTGCACAGACTGAGAGGCAAGGAAACACAGGGGCAGTCAGTGCTCAGAGAGGAGAGAGGTCAGTGATTTACACCCACCAGGGGACACTGTCTTTTTGAGTATCACAGGGGTAGCTGTGTTAGTCTGGATCTGTAAAAAGCGACAAAGAGTCCTGTGGTGCCTTATAGACTAACAAACATATAGGAGCATAAGCTTTCATGGGTGAATCCCCACTTCATCAGATGACTGTAGTGGGAATTCTGTGAATGGTTAGCTACAACTAATCAGGAAAGAGATCTTGGAGTCATCATGGATAGTTCTCTGAAGACGACCACACCGTGTGCAGTGACAATTAAAAAAGGAAACAGTATGTTAGGAATCATTAAAAAAAGGATAGAGAATAAGATGGAAAATATCTTATTGCCCTTGTATAAATCCAGGGTACACCCACTTTTGAATACTGCATACAGATGTGGTCTCCTCATCTCAAAAAAGATATACTGGCACTAGAAAAGGTTCAGAGAAGGGCAACTAAAATGATTAGGGTTTGGAATTGGTCCCATATGAGGAGAGATTAAAGAGACTAGTATCAGAGGGGTACCCGTGTTAGTCTGGATCTGTAAAAAGGAACAAAGAGTCCTGTGGCACCTTATAGACTAACACAGGGGTTGGCAACCTTTCAGCAGTGGTGTGCTGAGTCTACGTTTAAGGTTTCACATGGCAGTAATACATTTTAACATTTTTAGAAGGTCTCTTTCTATAAGTCTATAATATATTAAATGCAGAGCCCCCCCGGAGCGGTGGCCAGGACCCGGTCAGTGTGAGTGCACTGAAAATCAGCTCGCGTGCCGCCTTCAGCATGCGTGCCATAGGTTGCCTACCCCTGGACTAACAGATAGTCTGTTAGTCTATAAGGTGCCACAGGACTTTTTAAAGAGACTAGGACTTCTCAGCTTGGAAACGAGGAGACTAAGGGGGATGTGATAGAAGTATATAAAATCATGAGTGGTGTGCAGAAAGTGAATAAGGAAAAGTTATTTACTTGTTCTCATAATATAAGAACTAGAGGCCACCAAATGAAATTAATGGGCAGCAGGTTTAAAACAAATAAAAGGAGGTTCTTCACACAGCGCCCAGTCAACTTGTGGAACTCCTTGCCTGAGGATGCTGTGAAGGCTAGGACTATAGCAGGGTTTAAAAGAGAACTAGATAAATTAACAGGTGTCAGAGTGGTAGCCGTGTTAGTCTGTATCAGCAAAAAGAACAAGGAGTACTTGTGGCACCTTAGAGACTAACAAGTTTATTTGAGAAACAACTCTGACATCATAATAAAAAAGGCTGACAAAGGAGGTGCTGTCGTCATCATGAATAGGTCGGAACATGAACGAGAGGCTGCTAGGCGGCTCTCTAACACCACATTCTACAAGCCATTACCCTCTGATCCCACTGAGAGTTACCAAAAGAAACTACACCATCTGCTCAAGAAACTCCCTGAAAAAGCACAGAACAAATCTGCACAGACACACCCCCTACAACCCCGACCAGGGGTATTCTATCTGCTATCCAAGACCCATAAACCTGGAAATCCTGGATGAACCATCATCTCAGGCATTGGCACACTGACAGCAGGATTGTCTGGCTGTGTAGACTCCCTCCTCAGGCCCTACGCTACCAGCACTCCCAGCTATCTTCAAGACACCACTGACTTCCTGAGGAACTACAATCCATTGGTGATCTTTCAGAAAACACCATCCTGGCCACTACGGAGGTAGAAGCTCTCTACACCAACGTTCCACACAAAGATGGACTACAAGCCATCAGGAACAGTATCCCCGATAATGTCATGGCAAACCTGGTGGCTGAACTTTGTGACTTTATCCTCACCTATAACTATTTCAGATTTGGGGACAATGTATACCTTCAAGTCAGCGGCACTGCTATGGGTACTCGCATGGCTCCACACTATGCCAATATTTTTATGGCTGACTTAGAACAACGCTTCCTCAGCTCTCGTCCCCTAATGTCCCTACTCGACTTGCGCTACACTGATGACATCTTCATCATCTGGACCCATGGAAAAGAAAACCCTTGAGGAATTCCACCATGAGTTCAACAATTTCCATCCCACCATCAACCTCAGCCTGGACCAGTCCACACAAGAAATCCACTTCCTGGACACTACAGTGCTAACAAGCGATGGTCACATAAACACCACCCAATACCGGAAACCTACTGACCGTTATACTTCCCTACATGCCTCCAGCTTTCACCAGAGCACATCACACAATCCATTGTCTACAGCCAAGCTCTAAGATACAACCATATATGCTCCAACCCCTCAGACAGAGACAAACACCTGCAAGATCTCTATCAAGCGTTCTTACAAGTACACTACCCACCTGCTGAAGTGAAGAAACAGATTGACAGAGTCAGAAGAGTACCCAGAAGTCACCTACTACAGGACAGGCCCAACAAAGAAAGGAACAGAACTCCACTAGCCATCACCTTCAGCCTCCAACTAAAACCTCTCCAGGGCATCATCAAGGATCTACAACCTATCCTGAAGGACGATCCCTCACTCTCACAGATCTTGGGAGACAGGCCAGTGCTTGCTTACAGACAGCCCTGCAACTTGATGCAAATACTTACCAGCAACCACACAACAAAAACACTAACCCAGGAACCTATCCTTGCGACAAAGCCTGTTGCCAACTCTGTCCACATATCTATTCAAGTGACACCATCATAGGACCTAATCACATCAGCCACACTATCAGAGGCTCATTCACCTGCACATCTACCAATGTGATATATGCTATTATGTGCCAGCAATGCCCCTCTGCCATGTACATTGGCCAAACCAGACAGTCTCTACGTAAAATAATAAATGGACACAAATCACATGTCAAGAATTATAACATTCAAAAACCAGTTGGAGAACACTTCCGTTTCTCTGGTCACCCATTTATAGACCTAAAAGTCGCAATATTACAACAAATAACCTTCAAAAACAGACTCCCACGAGAGACTGCTGAATTTGAATTAATTTGCAAAGTGGACACCATTAAATTAGGCTTGAATAAAGACTGGGAGTGGATGGGTCATTACACAAAGTCAAACTATTTCCTCATGTTCATTTGTCCCCCTACTGTTACTCACACCTTCCTGTCAACTGTTGGAAATGGGCCGTCCCGATTATCACTACAAAAGGTTTTTTTCTCCTGCTGATAATAGCTCACCTTAACTGTTCACTCTCGTTATAGTGTGTATGGCAACACCCATTTTTTTTCATGTTCTCTGTGTATATATATATCTTCCTGCTGTATTTCCACTGCATGTATCTGATGAAGTGGGTTTTAGCCCAGCAAAGCTTATGCTCAAATAAATTTGTTAATCTCTAAGGTGCCACAAGAACTCCTCTTTCTTTTTGCTGATAAATGAATGGAGATTAAGTCCATGAATGGCTATTAGCCAGGATGGGTAAGGAAGGGTGTCCCTGGCCTCTGTTTGTCAGAGGGTTGAGATGGATGGCAGGAGAGAAATCACTTGATCATTACCTGTTCAGTCCCTCTGGGGGACCTGGCATTGGCCACTGTTGGCAGATAGGATGTGGGGTTGGATGGACTTTTGGTCTGACCCAGTATGGCCATTCTTATGTACTTATGAAGGGAGGGGTAAATCCCTGTGGCAGAGTTTCTGTAGTGTAGTGGTTATCATGTTTATTTAACAAGCAAAAGGTCTCTGGTTCAAAACCAGGCAGAAACATAATGGCTTCCTTTCTTCCCACCTCCTACTGTTGTAGGGGCAGCAGTGATTTCTATGCTCAAAGTGTATGTTATACTTTCCCTGCTCCCACTTTTGTCTCCTCCCCCTCTCTGAATGCCTGTGAAGTGGCTTTTCCCCTCCCGCTACCTCCTGGAATGCTCGTGGGATGAATGGGCTGGTTTGTTGTGTATTTGGTTGTCATGGTTTTTGCTGCTATGGCAACTGGGTTGGTGTATTATGGTCTGTAAATAAAATGGAGGTTTTGGTTAGCTGTCTGCTCTCTGGCCTCAAGTGATTGCTTCCTACTCCGGCTGCCCCAAGGATATAACACTGGCGACGAGGATGGGATCCTGGTGCTGCTCCAGTAACAGAAGGAAGTAGAAGTCAAGGTAAAGACCAAACAAAGAAAAAAAGCTGCTTCTTTGCACTGACTGTGAAAGTGAAACTAAAAATCATGGCTACTCTGACCAGGCCCCTGGAGCCTTTTGATGAGAATACAGAGCAGTGGCATGTGTATACTGAGCGTTTTGAGCTTTTTTTTATTGCAAATGACATTACAGAAGCGAAGAAGGTGCCAATATTCTTAAGTGTTGTAGGGGCTAAAACCTACTCCCTGCTACACAGCTTACTACACCCTGTTAAGCCAGCAACTACATCTTACAGTGACATTGTGGAAATCCTGGGGTCCCATTTTTCCCCAAAACCACTGGTAATTGCTGAAAGATATAGGTTCCACAAAAGAGACCAAAAGGAAGATGAAACAGTTGTACAATTTGTAGCCATTCTAAAAAAGCTAGCAGAACACTGTGAATTTAAAGAAATGTTAAATGATGCCCTGCGTGACAGGTTAGTGTGTGGCCTGTACAGTGAAGCTATACGGAAGCGCCTACTGACAGAGGCTCAGCTTACCTTACAGAAGGCTGTTGATATTGCTGTCTCCATGGAACTGGCTACAAGGGAGGCACAATACATCGGTGCACCCCCTAGGGTGCAAAAAGTGTCACAAGAACCGACCCACAAAACGGTGCAGAGTCAAGAATGTTACCGCTGTGGTAAGCCAGGACACCAGGCATCAGAATGCTGGTGTAAGGACCTGGTGTGTCGACACTGTGGCAAAAAAGGACACATTGAGTGTGCCTGTAAACAAAAGAAAAAGAGGCCTGTGGTCTGGCCGACAAAAAGAGGAACCTTGCATACTCTAGAGCAGACCCAGGATGATCAAGGAGACACCTCATCACAAGAGGAAGTGCCACTGCATGTTTTGTCTTTGGCAATGGGCTCACATGAATACTGGGTAACCCCCTTATTGGAGGGCAAACCTATACGCATGGAACTGGACACCGGTGCAGCTGTCTCGCTGGTCTCTGAGACTGTGTATAAAGAAAAGCTACAGCATCTTCCGCTTAAGGCAACAAAAACTGTTCTGAAGACGTATACGGGAGAAGCTGTGCCCATGGTGGCACTATTGATGTTAAGGTGGAGCTCAATGGACAGGCCGCTAGATTGCCACTGTTTGTGGTGAGAGGTAACTACCCAGCCTTAATGGGTAGGTCTTGGCTTGGGAAGATTCAATTGAACTGGGCAGAAGTGCACCGGATGACTAAAGAAGAAACCAGTCTAACCCCTATACTAAGGAAACATGCTGCTGTTTTTGGAGATGATTTGGGAAGTATGAAGGGAATCACTGTGACATTGAACATTAAACCTGGCAGTCCACCAAAATATCTGAAAGCCCGAACTGTGCCATATGCCATCAGGCCAAAGGTTGAAGCAGACCTGGAGCGCCTGGTCACCAATGGAGTCCTAATACCAGTTACCCATAGCTCATGGGCCACTCCTATCGTTCCAATAGTGAATAAAGATGGCTCTCTCTGGATTTGCGGGGATTTTAAAGTCACTGTCAACCCAGTGTTGTGTGCAGAGCAATATCCGCTTCCCCGCATCGATGACCTCTTCGCAGGCCTGGCTGGGGGACAAAAGTTCAGTAAGATTGATCTGAGTCAAGCATATTTACAGATGCACGTCGATGAAAAGTCCCAAGAGCTGTTGACTATTGTGACTCATAAGGGGCTTTATCGATACTGTCGCCTACCCTTCGGAATAACATCGGCTCCCGCCCTGTTCCAGAGAGCTATGGACCAGATCTTGTGTGGCTTGTCAGGAGTTCAGTGCTATCTGGATGACATCCTGGTCACTGGAAGAAATGAAAAGGATCACTTAAAGAATTTAGAGGCTACCCTACAAAGATTGGAAGAGTATGGCCTACGAGTTCGCAAAGACAAGTGTGAATTCTTCAAGCCCTCTGTTGAATATTTGGGACACATAATCGATTCTGCAGGTCTTCATAAGGCCCCTGCAAAAGTTAAAGCTATTGTGGAGGCTCCCCCACCACGAAATGTAAGCCAGCTGCGCTCGTTTCTAGGACTACTGAACTATTATGGAAAGTTCATCTCACAGTTAGCCACACTGCTAAAACCACTTCATGAGCTCCTTGGGCAGAACAAGGCCTGGAAGTGGACTGAAGCCTGTGATGTTGCATTTAACAAAGCTAAGGATGCATTGTTAAATTCTGAAGTTCTAACGCACTTTGATCCATCCTTACCCCTGCAATTGGCCTGCGATGCCTCCCCTTATGGAGTGGGAGCAGTCGTGTCACACATTATGCCTTCGGGAGAAGAGAGACCTATTGCTTTTGCTTCACGCACTCTAAGCAAAGCAGAAACTAACTACGCCCAAATCGAATGTGAGGCATTAGGAATTGTTTTTGGAATTCGGAAGTTTCATCAGTACCTCTTTGGGCGAAAGTTTACTCTTCTTACAGACCATCGACCTCTGACGTCAATTTTTGGACCCTACACAGGCATTCCCCCATTAGCTGCTAGTCGTATGCAACGTTGGGCATTGTTACTTTCAGCACACACATATGAAATCAAATATCGGAAATCCACTCTGCACGGCAATGCAGATGGCCTCTCAAGGTTGCCTTTGCCGGTCAAACATCAAGATAGTGCCCAAAAGGAAATCTTTTACTTTGAACAGGTAGAGAATACACCCATCACTGCTACTCAGATAAAGAAGGCAACTCATGTTGACCCAGTATTGTCCCAAGTTATGGACCTGGTGATGCATGGAAAATCTCGACAAACCTCTCCGGTCTCATCCGACCTTGTTCCCTACATGTCCAAACGGATGGAGTTATCGGTCCAATCTGGTTGTTTGTTGTGGGGGAGACGTGTCATTATTCCACCACCGCTGAGATCACAGATGTTAGAACAGCTACATTCCGGTCACTGTGGAATAGTGCGCATGAAGGAAATTGCACGAAGCTATCTTTGGTGGCCTGGACTGGACAGCGCTATTGAAGAGAAGGCAAAAGCTTGTATGTCATGTCAGGGTGTGAGGAATGCACCCCAGTGGGCACCCCTACACCCATGGGACTGGCCTGAAAACCTGTGGCAACGTATTCACGTTGACTTTGCTGGCCCCCTTGAAGGAAGCATGTTCTTGGTGGCAATAGATGCCCATTCTAAATGGCCAGAAGTCTCTATAATGCAGTCCACTTCTGCAGAGAGTACTATCCAAAAACTACGAGGACTCTTTAGTCATTTTGGTCTGCCAGAACAACTTGTGAGCGACAACGGACCGCAGTTCGTTTCTCAGGAGTTTCAAAATTTTATGAAGGCAAATGGGATATACCACATCACGTCAGCACCATATCCTCCGTCCACCAACGGATTAGCTGAAAGATTTGTGCAGACAATGAAAAACGCTTTGAAATCAGCAAGGGGACAACACTCCATTCAAAAGCGTCTGGATATCTTCTTACTTTCCTACAGAAACACCCCTCATGCTACGACCCAGGCATCCCCAGCCTTTCTAATGTTGGGACGACAGCTGCGCACTTGCTTTGATCTGCTGAAACCTTCTGAACCCCGACAAATTGTGCAACATCAGCAGCAATATCAAGTCATCAGACGGGCACCCAGAGCAAAAGACCGAACCTTTAGCCCGGGACAGCCAGTTTTGGCTCGGAATTATACTTCCAGAGCTAAATGGGTCCCGGCCACAGTCATCACTCAAACAGGACCTGTTTCCTACACAGTCCGGACTGCAGAGAATGTTACCTGGCGGCGACATGTAGATCAGCTGTTGCCAGGTCATGCCAGTCCTCAGGACCCATCTGCAGTTGAGGGGTCTGACTTCACCTCTTCTGGTGAGGCACCGAATCACGAGTCACCTGTTCCTGACTGTTCTCCTCCATTACTGCCGGCGGCTGAGATACCCCTTTGCCCAGCACGAGCTGATACCACCTCCTCACCCGTTCGTGCTGCGGACCCTGAGCCCCTAGTGCTTTCGGGTGCAATAACACCAGAAGTTCGCCGTAATCCACCTAGAGACAGAAGGCCTCCTCATCGGCTGGATCTCTAGCTAGGGCGAACCCACGGTTATGGGGCAAAATAATCCCCAGGGTTTAGCCGGGAATGGAGGCAGTCTACCCTCCTTCTCTAGTCTAGTGTGTGTTTTTTTTATTTAGGGGATGTTCTTATTAGGGGGGGAGGAATATGTTGTGTATTTGGTTGTCATGGTTTTTGCTGCTATGGCAACTGGGTTGGTGTATTATGGTCTGTAAATAAAATGGAGGTTTTGGTTAGCTGTCTGCTCTCTGGCCTCAAGTGATTGCTTCCTACTCCGGCTGCCCCAAGGATATAACATGGTTGAAGAGCAGAAGAACTTACAGGTAGACAATGTGTCTGGGACTCTAATTAGGCAGCGATCACACACCCAGAGCATGGACACTGCCCAAGACAGAGTGTGACCAACCAGATGCAGCCAAGTCATCTCTAGTCGCAGGCCATGAGGAGCAGGTCCTTAAAAGGGGAAGGGGCCATGTGCTCAGGAGAGCACTCACAAGCTAGTACCTCCAGTGAATGTCCTTTGCCCGGACTGCCTGGCCAGTGGTTCTCTGTGTTGTATTTCATTGTGCCTCAGGGAGACTTACCTTCATCGCACCGTCCATAGCTGCGCTGTGGGACACTTACCTTGCAGAATCCTGACATCTCCAGTGCTGTGCCTATCCTGGGAGCGTGAGTGTGTGACTGTGACACCACCACCCCCCGCTTCTTCTTTTGAGCTTAGCTGTCAGTATAATAAACGTGCTGCTTTCTGCCAAACTCTGGTGGGTCATTAGTCCTCCCTACGCTTACTAGCTGGCCCAATTTTGGGTAACACCTGCGATAAACTCAACCCCTGCAGGATAGAGGGTGGTGAAATGAGCTTGGAAAAAGCCTTAGCATCAACAGGGTACAGCTAGAGGACCTTGGCCAGTCACCTTTTGAAGCCTTGTGGCTTGGTCTCCTCTGCACTGGGAGGTTGGCCTATGGCAGCCGGCTCTTCCTGCTGGCCTCCTTTGTGTGACTTGCCAAAGGAGGAATTGAGGCAGCAATGGGGCAAAAGAGGAAAGTCGAGCTGAGGAAGGCCGGGCAGAAGCTAAGTGCCTCAGTGCGGCTAAGTGGGGTTAGTAGAGCACCACCAGTCGTTCTGCAAAGCCTGGGGAGGTGCGGTTGGCTGCTGGGAGGCAGAATCCTGTGCCTGCCTCTTGGCTTCCCAGGGATGGCTACTTGCAGCCCAGGAGAAGGACAGTTCTGGGTGAAAGGAAGACAAGCAAAGCTCTGTGAGGAAATTTGGGTGCGCGGTGCGGGCTCTGCGCTGGGGGAGGGGGTTGGGGTGCAGGAGGGGTGGCGCTTACCCCGGGCACTGCAGCTCCCAAAGTGACTGGTACACACAACCCTCTGGCAGCAGCTCCTAGGTGGGCCGTGCCAGGGAGTCTCTGTGCGCCGCTGCCTGCAGGCGCCGCCCCTAGAGCTCCCAGTCGCTGCAGTTCCTGGCCAATGGGGGCTGCAGAGTTGGTACTCGGGGCAGAGGCAGTGAATGGAGACACTCCCCCTGCCCCAGGGGATGCTGGCACGGAGGGACGGAGGCAGAGTGGACAGGGAGCCACCTCAGTGCTGCTGGCACATCTCTGCACACCCATTGCGGGAGGGGAGCAGAGGGCCTCCATGTGCTGCCTGGGGTAGGGGCAGTGCACAGAGCTGCCTCCTGTCCCGGGTCTATTACAGGAGTGGGTGGGTGGGGTCTTTTGGCCTGCAAGGTGCAGCAGGTCGGACTAGATGATCACACTGGTACCTTCTGACCTTAAAGGCTCTGAGTCTAAAAGGCAGAGGGAAGTAAAGAATTTTTTTTTAAAAAATAAACCAAACATTGTAATACCAGGATGACTCCAACAGCTCATTGCATAGTCCCGCCCTTTTCTTCCTCCATTGTGTGTTGAATGACCTGCAGGACATTGATTCTCTCATTCCATTGATAAACTGATACAATGTGACTGGAATTAAACCACTTTCCAGAGGAGAAAACATGACATCCCTGCATTGGCTGGGAATCAAACCCAGGTCAACTGCTTGGAAGGCAGCTATGCTCACCACTATACCACCAATGCATCTGGCAAAAGTGCTGCTTATGCTTGCCCAATGAGGCTAGACCAGCATTGAGGAGATTTTCTGCCTGTTAAAATGTACTGGATTCTCATCACTAAAAAAACTCACCTCCATCTTCACTTGGGTTTGAACCATCAGCCTTTCAATTAGCCACCAAAGTTGTTAATCACAGGGTATGTCTACACTACGGGATTATTCCGATTTTACAGAAACTGTTTTTTGGAAACAGATTGTATAAAGTTGAGTGCATGCGGCCACACTAAGCATATTAATTCGGCGGTGTGCGTCCATGTACCGAGGCTAGTATCGATTTCCGGAGCGTTGCACTGTGGGTAGCTATCCCGTAGCTATCCCATAGTTCCAACAGTCTCTCCCGCCCATTGGAATTCCGGGTTGAGATCCCAATGCCTGATGGGGCAAAAACAGTGTCATGGGTGATTCTGGGTAAATGTCGTCACTCAATCCTCCCTCCGTGAAAGAAACGGCAGACAATCATTTCGCGCCCTTTTCCCTGGATTGACCGGGCAGACGCCATAGCATGGCAACCATGGAGCCCGTTCAGCCTTTTTTCACTGTCACCGTATGTCTACTGGATGGTGCTGACAGACGCGGTACTGCAGCGCTACACAGCAGCATCCCCTGGCCTTTTGCAAGTTAGCAAAGATAGTTACTAACCATACCGTCCCGTCTGCTGCTTTGCAAGTTGACAATGACAGTGACCAGTCATAATGTACTGTCTGCTGCTGTCATGGGTTCTCCTGGCCGGCCTCGGTGAGGTCGCCCGGGGACGCATGGACAAAAATGGGAATGACTCCCCCGGTCATTCCCTTCTTTACGTTTTGTCTAAAGGGAGAGTCAGTCCTGTCTAGACTATCAGGCAAGCCTACTAAAGAACCAAAGAGGCAAACGGCCACTCCGGGTCAGAGCCCCAGACATCCCGCAGAAATGATGAGCTGCATGCCATTCTAGGGGGTGCCCCTGAAACAACCCCACCCATTGCTTCCCTCCTCCCCCACCCCTCCTGGGCTACTGTGGCAGTTATCCCCCCATTTGTGTGACGAAGTAATAAAGAATGCAGGAATTTGAAACAACACTGACTTTATTGCCTCTGCAAGTAGAGCTCAAAGCGGGGGGGCAGCCTCCAGCTGCTATGATATTCCAGGCAGGACTGAATCTCCATTAGACAAAGCTTAAAGAAGAGAATGACCTGGGAGTCATTCACATTTTTGCCCAGGTGCCCCTGGGCGACCTCACCAAGGCCAGCCAGGAGCACTCACGGGACGATGATGACGTATACCAGTCCTACTGTACCGTCTGCCGTCCGCAAGGGAAGGGAAGGGGATGCTGCTGTGTAGCGCTGCAGCACAACATGTGCCAGCAGCATCCAGTAGACATACGGTGACATTGAAAAAAGGCGAGAAATGATTTTTTCCCTTTGCTTTCACGGGGGAGGGGGGGGGCAACGACATATACCCTACACCACCCGTGACAATGTTTTTGACCCTTCAGGCTTTGGGAACTCAGCCAAGAATTCAAATGGTTTTCAGAGAGTGCGAGAACTGTGGGATAGCTACAGTCATCAGCCGCCCCTCCCTCCGTGAGTGTCCATTTCATTCTTTGGCTTTCTGGTACGCTTGTCTCAGCTCCTTAAGTTTCAGCACTGTGTTGAGTCCCTGTTGTGGCCTCTGTCCATCATAGCCTGGGAGATTTTTTTCAAATGTTTTGGCATTTTGTCTTTTGGAACGGAGTTCTGATAGAACAGATTCATCTCCCCATACAAAGATCAGCTTCAGTATCTCCCCTACAGTCAATGCTGGAGCTCTTTTTTGATTCTGGGACTGCATGGTCACCTGTGCTGATCGGCGCTCCACGCTGGGCAAACAGGAAATGAAATTCAAAAGTTCATGGGGCTTTTTCTGTTTACCTGGCCAGTGCATCCGAGTTCAGATTGCTGTCCAGAGCGGTCACAATGGTGCACTGTGGGATAGCACCCGGAGGCCAATACCGTCGAATTGTGGCCACATTAACCCTAATCCGACATGGCAATGCCGATTTCAGCGCTACTCCCCTCGTCGGGGAGGAGTACAGATACCGGTATTAAGAGACCTTTATATCGATATAAAGGGCTTCGTTGTGTGGACGGGTGCAGGGTTAATGCGATTTAACGCTGCTAAATTCGATATAAACTCGTAGTGTTGACCAGGCCAGAGAGAGCAGCAGGTTTCCCATATTGTTTCCCGCTCTTGTTTTCTTGACTAATTTCTCCTCTGCACCAACTTGCTGGTTTTTTTTGTGATCCTGGCTAGCTCAGTGGGCAGAGCATCAAACTTTTAATCTGAGGGTCCAGGGTTCAAGTCCCTGGTCAGGTGATAAACTACTCCCCAAGATCTTACACTGTCTTGCTGGAGTCCTCTTTGATGTTACTTTTTCTCTTCAGGATTTTCCCTTTCCTCAGAAGGGCCTTTTTGTGTGTGGGTTTGAAGGGGCAACTTCCTGACAGCTCCTCTGTCCTTGCAGCCTGGAGGAATAAAGGCCTCTGGGCATAGAGCATGTTTCTCCCCTGCACACACACACACAAACACACACACATACAAACAAACAGAATATCCCTAAGGAATTAGAATCACCTGCTGCCTTCCCCAGTCCTGCTGGATCCCCAATGAAGATGCTCTTCAGCCTAAACCCATGTCCCCTCTTTTCCCAGTGCCCCTCAGACCCAACCCTCAGTCCCTCCTATGCTCACTGCTCCTCACTCCCAACCAGAGCCTGCTCCTCTTCACCCTTCTCCTCTGTCCCAACCCACAGCCCCCTCCTATTCCCAGTGCCCCTCAATCCCAACCCACAGGCCCCTCCTATTCCCAGTGCCCCTCAATCCCAACCCACAGGCCCCTCCTCCTCACGCTGCTCCTCAATCCCAACCCACAGCTCCCTCCTTCCCTCCAGCAGCAGGTGCTTCAGACCCCCTCGGGAAGATTTTCTTGCAAGGTTTCGTGTATGAGTCTGCATGTGGATTTTACAGTATGTTGGAAATATGTTGGGTTGCTGGCCGAAATGATCACTTGTGGCTGGTGTTGGATTCCCAGTCTCCATGTTACAGGGGCAGGAGAAATAAAGGGTTGTTATCCTTGTTGTGTGAATCGAGGGCAGCACAACTGTGCTTGGCAGACCCCGACTGAGGGACTCACCCTCAATTCAATAGCACTTGCTAGGCAGGGGACAGGGGTTCCAAAGCCAAGTGGGCCGGGGTCTGGGTCCCAATGCTAAAATTTAGGTGTCAGACCAATGTTAGGACAGGGGCGCTGTGGAGGGATGAGTGAGTCCCTAGACAACATAGTGAGTACGGGGCCTTCTTATTTCCCCCCTTTTCCACCCAGGATGGCAGGTGAACTCTACAGAGGCACCTCTGGGCTTGCACTGACTAAGGACACCAGCTGTGAGTGGGGTGCAGAGAGGGGATGGCTCATGTTAAAGGACTTTTGGTTGCTGGACTTATGAACCGTAGGGAGAAGGACACTGTCCAGCTTATCTCGGGGGTGGGTCTTTCCCTCGTGGTTTATGTTTATGTGTTGGGGCTGCTGACATGACTTCTACTAACCCTGAGCTTACATTGCAGTGTAGACATATCTTGAGAGGGCATCTATACTGTGACAAAATCCCACTGTCCTGGATGGTCTGATTTGGGCTCCTGGGGCTCAGGTTGTGGAGCTAAAAACTACAGCGTAGACATCTGGGCTCAGACTGGAGCCCAGGCTCAGAGACCCTCACCCCTCGTGGGGTCTCGGAGGCTGGGCTGAAGCCCAAGTGTCTACGCTGTAATTTATAACCCTGCAGCACAAGCCTCACAAGCCTGAATCAACTGACCCAGGGTTTGAGAATAGTGACTTGGGTGTGTTAATGGCAGTGTAGACATAATGCTAGGCTATGTCCACACTGCAATGAAACACCCACGGCTGCCCCGTGCCAGTGCAGGCTCCCAGGCTAGGGCCGTGGGGTGGTACATTTGCAGCGTAGACATCTCGGCTCAGGCTCAATACTGGGCTCTGGGACCCCCCAAGGTTGGGAGGGAGTTTAGCAAGTGAAAAAGGTAAAATGGCAGTGGAGTATTACCCTGGACTCAATGGCATTTCTCCACTGGTCTGTCTGCTTTGGGGCAGTGACAGAATCATATCCTGCTGCATTTGTTATTTCAAAGGGCGGTTTAGGATTTTCATTCTCACACACGGTGCACAAAGCAGGACTCAACCCTTGGTGGAAACTAAATGAGCTGCTCACAGATTCTGGCAGCCCCAATGAGCCATTTGGTGCGAGAGCTCAGACCTGCCCCGTCCCAGAGGAAGGGGGTCATCTGCGAGGGGCTTAGAACACTCATGTACCAGCTCCTAACTCCCAAACTTTCAGTAACTCTGTTATCAGTGCCTGTGAGTGTAATTTAAACCATAAAAACAGCCACCCTGTGCTAGACCAAAGGTCCCTCCAGCTCCTTATTTTGTCTTTTGACAGTAGCTCATACCAGATGCTCCAACAACCAGTCAATAAGGCACCACTGGGAGTTGAACCCAGAATCTTTTGTTTATGAAACAGGTGCTTTAACCAGCTAAGCCATGGTGCCTGCCTATGATTAAGGTGTCATGTCTGCCCAAACCTGACTCCCTGCCATCCCCACCGGGGCCTGACAAGCTTTGCTTGTGTTTGGATTCTTCAAAGCAGAGGAGCAGGTGACGTTTTCCTTGCAAGTTTTGTGTGTGTGTGAATCTTTGGCCAGGTCTGCACTACACAGTTATTTCAGCATCATTATATTGCTCAGGTGTGTGAAAAACACACAACGCTCCCTCGGTCGGCAGCTTGTGGCTGGTGCACACACTGCAATACCACGTCTGGCGACAAAACTGCCCTGTTTTGGTGACAAAATAAAATCACCTCGACGAGAGGCCTAGAGCTTTTTGCAGCAAACTTAAAGTGACAGCGTGCCAGTGTAAATGCTGCTGGTCATTAAATCACCATAACTGGCCTCCTCCAGTATCCCACAATGCCTGCTGTGAACTCGCCTGCCCTGCATTCCTGCTACAGAGACATCAGCCCCTCCCCTTTCATCACTCCGGGAAGTTCTGACAGCTGAGCCTGCTGCTCTGCTCCCGCAGCCAGGAGCAAATCACTGCCGTGGATGCTGCTCTCTCCCGCCCTGCAAACACAGAGCAGGCGGCGGAAGCTTCCTTACAGTGGGGGAGGGGGGAGGCACTGGCATGAGACCTGTGGTGCCACCATGACACCCCTTCCCTAAGGCCCCACACTCACTCCACCCCTTCTCCCTGAGGCCCCCAACCCCACACCACCCCTTCTCCCTGACGCCTCCTCCTACCCCTCCCCCAAGGCCTCACCCACAGAACCCCTTTTCCCCCCAAGACTCCACTCTGTCCACCCTTCTGTCGTTCATCCTTACGGCTTGTAAAAAGTAGTGGGGGCATGGCCCTCTAAACCCCCGTGAGCCAGCACCCCTGACACTGAGCCAGGCAGGTAGCAGCATGCGTGTGTGTGACAGAGACTGCTGTGCTGTGTTGAGCCAGTGAGGGAAGCGGGGGCTGATATCGGTGCTGTCCCCCTCCCCCTGCCTCAGGACTGGTTGCTTCCAGCAGCTGTCTGAACTTAGAGACAGTGCGCTAACACGCTCACTCTTCTCTAACACACACACTCCCTCTCCCCCCCCACACACAGTCTGTGCCCCGCCACACACACTTCAGGTGAAAAGCGGCTGTCAATGTAGTAGGATGTGATGCTGTACCAGCCTATGAGACATTGCAAACCCTTCCCAAAGCACCCTGCAGCCAGTTGCACAGTGGGATAGCTACCCACAGTGCACTGCTCTCTGTGGTGATCCAAGAGTTGCTAGCATGGATGTGCTCTGGTGACACAAGCCGCAAAGTGTGGATACGCAACAGCAGTTTAATTAAAACGCTTTAAGTAAAGCCGCATAACTCTGTTGTGTAGACACAGCCTGAGAGTGAGGCAAGACCTAGCTCCTGTTGACACCAAGGATGCTCAGCCACTGAAACTAAATTGTTAAATTTAAAGAACGGCAAGTTCCTCCATAGTTGACAGGACTCAACCCTGAGCAGGGAGCAACCAATGGATTTCTAGTCTATCACCTTAATCACTCAGCCACAATTACTTGCTTTATGCAGTTTTCTCACTACACTCTAGTTCTGATCTCACTGAGTGATCATTTCCAATTGTTTAACCAGATCAGCTTCCACACCACACTCACTGCTGTGCGTGTGTCCATGGCTGAACAGCAAGAATTCCTGCCCATTTCCCTTCTGGCTGGAGTATGATGAGAATATGTTTGTGGTTAATGACGTTGCTGAGGATTGTTGTCCCTTTCCTGCCTTGATTAATCCTGCCTTAATTCAGACAGTCCCTTTCCCGCCATATCCCCAGCACATCAGTGATTGCGATAGCAGGGGGCAGGTTTTCTCTGGGGCACTGAGCTTTGCCAGGGGGTTGGTGGCTCCTTTCTTTCCTCACCCTGGAGTAAACTCAACTTTTTATTTCATCCCTGATGATTCATGGAATAACAACAGCAGCATGAAGAAAGAGGTGGGCACAGCGGGTCTCGGGGGGGAGCAGAGAGGTGCAAGCGGTGGGCTGGGCTGGGCAGGGGAAGGGACAGAGAGGCGTGGGTGGCAGGTAGGATGGGTTTCACAGGAGAGGACAAAGAGGTGTGGGTGGTGGGCAGGGCAGGTCTCAGGGGAGGGGCAGAGAGGTGTGGGTGGTGGGCAGGGCAGGTCTCAGGGGAGGGGCAGAGAGGTGTGGGTCGTGGGCAGGGCGGGTCTCAGGGGAGGGGCAGAGAGGTGTGGGTGGTGGGCAGGGCAGGTCTCAGGGGAGGGGCAGAGAGGTGTGAGTGGTGGGCAGGGCAGGTCTCAGGGGAGGGGCAGAGAGGTGTGGGTGGTGGGCAGGGCAGGTCTCAGGGGAGGGGCAGAGAGGTGTGGGTGGTGGGCAGGGCAGGTCTCAGGGGAGGGGCAGAGAGGTGTGGGTGGTGGGCAGGGCGGGTCTCAGGGGAGGGGCAGAGAGGTGTGGGTGGTGGGCAGGGCGGGTCTCAGGGGAGGGGCAGAGAGGTGTGGGTGGTGGGCAGGGCAGGTCTCAGGGGAGGGGCAGAGAGGTGTGGGTGGTGGGCAGAGCAGGTCTCAGGGGAGGGCAGAGAGGTGTGGGTGGTGGGCAGGGCGGGTCTCAGGGGAGGGGCAGAGAGGTGTGGGTGGTGGGCAGAGCAGGTCTCAGGGGAGGGGCAGAGAGGTGTGGGTGGTGGGCAGAGCAGGTCTCAGGGGAGGGGCAGAGAGGTGGGGGTGGTGGGCAGAGCAGGTCTCAGGGGAGGGGCAGAGAGGTGTGGGTGGTGGGCAGGTCGGGTCTCAGGGGAGGGGCAGAGAGGTGTGGGTGGTGGGCAGAGCAGGTCTCAGGGGAGGGGCAGAGAGGTGTGGGTGGTGGGCAGGGCAGGTCTCAGGGGAGGGGCAGAGAGGTGGGGGCGGTGGGCAGGGCGGGTCTCAGGGGAGGGGCAGAGAGGTGTGGGTCATGGGCAGGGTGGGTCTCAGGGGAGGGTCAGAGAGGTGTGGGTGGTGGTCAGGGCGGGTCTCAGGGGAGGGGCAGAGAGGTGTGGGTGGTGAGCAGGGTGGGTCTCAGGGGAGGGGCAGAGAGGTGTGGGTGGTGGGCAGAGCAGGTCTCAGGGGAGGGGCAGAGAGGTGTGGGTGGTGGGCAGGGTAGGTCTCAGGGGAGGGGCAGAGAGGTGTGGGTGGTGGGCAGGGCAGGTCTCAGGGGAGGGGCAGAGAGGTGTGGGTGGTGGGCAGACCTTGGGGCAGAGGGGTAGAGGCACGAGCAGCAGGCAAGGAGGCCTCAGGGGAGGAGAGGAGCGAGCAAGAGGCGGACTAGCTCTTAGGGAGCTTCCAGTGCTCATGCCCAGCCACCCCAAAATGCAAGAGTCATGGGCCACCTGTTCTCTGGGTCTTCACTAACCAAGCCCCTCCCCGAGCTCTGTTGATGGGAGAAGCCCTCCTGTTGACACAGCGCTATCTACACCGGGGCTGGGTTGATAGAACTGCAGTGCTTGGGGGAGTGTAAATTTTTTACACCCCTAGTAATGTAGTTACACTGACCTAATTTTGCAGCGTAGACCTGTGCAAAGAATCACACACCCACCTTGGGAGCAAAACTTCACCTGCTCCTCTGCTTTACACAATCCAAACACGAGCAAAGCTTGTCAGGCCCCTGTGGGGGTTGGCAGACAGTCAGGTGTGGGCAGACAGGATGCTTTCAATAACAGCAGGTACCATGGCTTAGCTGATTAAAGCACCTGTTTAGTAAACAGGAGATCCTGACTTCAACTCCTAGTGGTGCCCTGGGGAGTGGCTTTTTGGGCACCTGGCATTGGCTACTGTCAGAAGACAAGATTCAGAGCTAGGTGGACCAATGGTCTATCCCAGTGTGGCTGTTCCTATGGTTTAAATTACACTCACAGGCACTGATAATAGAGTTACAGAAAGTTTGGGAGTTAAGAGCAGACAGACTAAGGGAGAAATGCCATAAGTCCAAGGTAATACTTCACTGCGATTTTACCATTTCCCCTTGCTAAACTCCCTCCCAACCTTCTGGGCTCCTAGAGCTGGGTACTGAGCCTGAGCCCAGACACGGACACTGCAACTTTATCCAGACCAAGCTGCAGGATCCTGATTAATATGACATGGGCCAGCCCTGGGTGTTTCATTGCACTGGAGACGTAGCCTAATGTTATGTCTACACTGTGATTAAAACACCCAAGGCACCTATCTCAAAGCCCAGGTCAGCTGACTCAGGCTTATGGGGCTTGGGCTGCAAGACTATAAAATTACACTGCAGACAAATGGGCTTGAGCCCAACCTCTGAGGCCCCACGAGGTGGGGGAGGGTTTCTGGACCCAGGCTTCAGCGTGAACACAAATATCTGCACCACAGTTTTTAGCCCCACAGCTTTAGCTCCATGAGCCCAAGTCAGATGACCCAGGCCAGCCATGCTGCCATCTTTATCCCAGGAGAGATGGACTCTAAGGGTACGTCTCCATTGCAATGTCAGCCCAGGTGTGGCACGTTCTGCTCAAAGCAGCACCCTGCAAGCCCCATATTCACCACTCTCATATAATGATGACATGGTTTGTACAAAGTCTGCCTTGTGAGGTATCATTTCAAAAGTCTTGATCTGTTGAACATTAATATCATGTTGGATTGTGTGTGCTCACATTGGTTGGGAAGTTATGAAGTTTTGCTCTGTGTGTGTTACTGAGATATGTTATGAGGTTGGGAAATGCCCCCCACCAGCCTTTCAGGTGTGACAAGGGAGGAGCCAGACTCGCTGCTGGCCCATTGAAGGGATCCACACTCCCGAGGACTAGCCCAGGAACCGTGTACAATGCAGGCTTCTCCGAGATAGCACAGAGACAATGGACACTGCTTGAGTCACATCGTAGCAAAGGAGCTTCCTAGCAAGTTGGAAGAAACTATGAAATGGGGGTAGAGACATTATGAATTAGCCTCTCTCCCCCACAACTCAATACCTGTAAACACATCTGGAGGACAAACACTGAACTGAGATAAATGAGAAGAGAATAATAATAATACATTCAAATCAAAGTCCCCAAACAGACTAGTATGGGTGTTTCAGCAGAAAATTTTCAGTTTGGGGAATTTTGTTTTCTCAGTCAGACCTTGCTAAGGGAAGCAGGGAGAAAATGTTGGAGTTGCCTCCTTCAGAACACCTTGGCCTAGACACTAGCTCTGATTCACGGTTGTGGCCTTGCTCAGGATGGGGGTATTTTAATAATTTGGGCAGGTCCCAGGGTGTTTGGGGGAGAGGATGAGGATGTTACCTTTTGAGATAAAAACTAAGAAATACAGCACTAGAGAAATTTTTTTTTAGAAATCTGAGATTTAGACATTTAATTTAAAGCAAGGGGGGTCTGAGTTTCTGAGAAGGTTTTTGTTTGCAAGAAGCAACATTGGTTGATCTGTCATTGTACCAAAGGGGGAGATGGTTGTCTATAAAGGAGAGGTGAAAACTAAATGAAGACAATGAGGATGCAATTTGAACCCATGCGTGCAGAGCACAATGGATTAGCAGCCCATCTTCTTAACCACTCAGCTACCTCATGTGAGCTGCTAGAAAAGGGACAGGAGGAGAAATCTAAGGCCAGCAGAGATAGGGACAACATGGAGTTTTTACATACTAAGCGGAGGCAGGGGCTGAATGAGCTCCCCACTCACATCTAGTGAGGAGCTGGAGAAAGACTTCAGGAACAGACGGTGTTTGCATAGACACATCTAGTCTGCCTAGATATGCAGCATGATGGGGCCACTTTCCCAAAATGACCAGTTTTGGCTGGTGGCGGGTTACAAATCACTTTAGGATTGAGTGGAATGAAATGTTATTATCCTTCCTGCATGAGTGAAGGGCAGCAGAACATACCTAGTCCGTCCTGATGGGGGGGGGGTTGGTGACGAATAGCTTTTATTGGACTGCATAGAAGCAATTGAGGATGTCACCCTAAACCAGTGGTCCCCAAACTTTTCACACTGTGCCCTCTTAGCCATGGCTAAGGCCCCCCAGAAGCCGCGGTCGAGAACCAGGGCTGGGAGTGGGGCTGTGGCTTGCTGGGGAGAGGGGTGCAGACACAGGTAAGGGGGTCGCGGCTGGGCTGGGGGCTCAGGCTGAGGGTGGGGTGGGCGAAGAGCTGGGGCAGAGTGGGGCTGAGTGGTGCCCCCCTAGGAGGCATGCCCCACATTTTGGGAATCACTCCCCTAAACTGACCCCTAGTCACTAAGCAGGGGCTAGTGATGCCAAAGCCCCGGGACAGGGAGCTTTGCCAGAGTGGAGCCTGCAGGTCACATGCTGGGGCCTGACACAGGCTCAGTGCTCTGGAACAGCACTGAACCAAACCCAGGCAGAGTCCTCATCAGTGTGACACCGCCCAGGGGACGCTGTCACTGGGGGAAACCTCCTTGCCTTCCGCACGTCCTGGGACTGACCTTGGACCTTTCAGCCCCCCTGTTCCATGCCAGGAGCTTTCTGTAGTGAGTCACCTTAGCAGGACACCTGGGAAAGCCTTACACCCCCCCACCCCGCAAAGGAGTCCTGCACCCCCAACTTCCACAATCACCAGTGACTCTCAGCCAGCGTTGTAAAACAGAAGGTTTATTAGTGGTCTGGAATCCAGCCTGGGAAAGTTCTGTGTTAGCACAGGAAGCAGGAAGATTCAGCAACGTCCATCTTCATGAGACCCAGAACTCAGAGCCTGGGCTCTCCCCTGGAGTCCCCAAACCAGCAGACTCCTTGCTTCCAACAGCCCAACTCAGCCAGGCCCTTTTGTCCCTCTTCTGTTTGTCCCTTTGTTCTGTTTCCCTGGCAACCTGGTCACCTGGCTTCCACCTCGTTCTTTGTTCTCTGAAGGACGTAAATCACACACCGTGTAGAGGTCAAGCAGAGGAGTTTATTGCACACAGCACTGGTGGAGTGTCACCTGGCTTATTAGGCTCAGAGGCACTGTCAGTCAATTGATTACAATAGAATATATAGGTTTTCTATCGGCGGGGGAAAGTGACGGGATAGGCAGTTCCTCACCCTAGCTTAGGTTTTGCAGCAAGACAAGATAGCACAGTAGCCAATGGTTAACAGGTTACATAATGTCTCCACCCATGATCTTAAGTTAGCAAGTTAACATTTAAAGAATACTTTGATAAAATATTAGTAGTATAAAATATATATGTTGAATTCTGATTTGGGGTCCATAGGAATGGAGCAACTCCTTTGATTGTCCAACAGGTACATTCCTAGGGGTTAAAGCAAAGAACCAGTGAAAGTATATGGCAATAAAGATTGTTTTCTGTGTGTCTTAAGGCAGGCATTGGTCCCTGGGAAGGGAGGTGGAAGGATGCCATATCTTATACTGACATGTGACAACTTCTCATAAACTCGAGGTTGGATCTGTGGGAAAAACGTCTCCCTACAGAGGAGACTGAGGCTTTGGCTACACTTGCATTTCAAAGCGCTGCCGCGGCAGCGCTTTGAAGCACTAAGTGTAGTCAAAGTGCCAGCGCTGGGAGAAAACTCTCCCAGCGCTGTCCGTACTCCACCTCCCTGTGGGGAATAACGGACAGCGCTGGGGCTTTGACTACACTGGCGCTTTGTAGCGCCGCAATTTGCAGCGCTGCAGAGGGTGTGTTTTCACACCCTGCTGCAGCGCTGCAAATTTGTAAGTGTAGCCAAGCCCTAACACAATAGGAACAGGGATTCTTTGTTCAATCTGCAACTCTGAATAAGACACAATTCTTTAGTTCTTAGCTCCAACACCTGGCAATTTGCTGACCAGGCATATCTTACTAGGCAAGGCTGTCTGTTTATCCCAGCTTTCTCTTAGCTGATCACGATTTTTAGGCCTCCAGTCCCTTGACCGTACTCTGGACTTTGGGTTTGGAAAAGAGCTGACACAATCCATAGACCAGGTTGTTATATAAAATGCACATGGATTTGAACCCTTCACATTCAGTAATGGCAAAGTTCTTGGTTCAGGCTTGAAGCAGTGATGGAATAAACTGCAGGTTCAAATTAAGTCTCTGGAGTACAGCCACAGCTGGGATGGGTCATTCAGTCCTTTGTAGAGAGCTTCAGTTTGTAGCAAAGTCCCTCCAGAGGTATGAAGCAGGATTGAAGACAAGATGGAGATGAGGCATCAGCCTTGTATAGTCTCTTGCCATGTGGTCTTTGTTTTCTTTGTCCTAAGGACACTCTATCCAGCACATGGCATAGAAAAAAAACCTTAACGTTCTGTCCATAGGCAGGTCCCTGCATACCTTGCTGAGTCACAAGGAGTATCTGCCTTCTCTCAGTGGGTCAGTTGTATAACTCATGGTCCTTAATGAGCCATCAAGCAGGCAGAACTGACACCAACTTGTCTGGCTGGGGTGTTCCCCGGAAGCAGAGCACAAGTTTGAAATACGGGCAGCATAGAGCCAATATTCATAACATCAACTACAAAAAAGATGCACATCTAGAGATAGCATCATTTTAATCAGCCAATCAGAACCTCTCCATAGACCCCTTACACGACAACCTTTCTACCATATTGGCTGCAAATATAGAACAGTGGTCCCAACGGTGATCTATACAGTTACAGATTATGTCAATAACGTCACAGGAGGTGACACAGCATCAGTGAGACTGATACTGGAATAGCCTCCAGTTCTGGTGTCCTCATTTGAAAAAGATGTTGTGAAATTGGAGCTGGGGCAGCAAAGAGCCGCCAAATGTTCTGAGGGCTGGAGAAAAATGCCTTCTAGGGAGCTATTGAAAGAGCTCAACCTGTTTAGCTTATCAAAAGAAGATTGAAAGGTGACTTCATTGAAGTGCTGAAGTGCCTTAATGGAGAGAAAATATTGGGTATGAAAGGGCTCTTTAATCTAGCAGAGAAAGGCCTAACAAGACCCAATGGCTGGAAGGTGAAAAGAGACAAATTCATATTACAACTAAGGCACAAATATTCAACAGCGAGGATGATTCACCACAGGAACAAGCTACCAAGGAAAGTGGTGGATTCTCCATCTCCTGATGTCATTTAATGAAGACTAGATGCCTTTCTGGAATGTGTTTGTCCCAAAAGTAGCTATTGTGTCATACAGGAGGCCTGTGATATGCAGGGGGTCAGATTAGATGCTCTAATGGTCTCTTCTGGCCATAAAGTCGACTAATTTCTGAAAAACTGAGTGTAGCATTGGGAGCAGCATCTGATGTTTTACTGTCTAGCCGGCTTGCTGCCTAGAACGAACGCTCCTTGAGTGAGGTGATCCACAGGGAGTAGCTCAAACCTCCAAAGTGCCTGGCCAGGGGCAGGACATTAGCACAGCGACGGAGGGGTGTGGCAGTGACATCACAAAGGCCTTTTGCAGGACCTCAGACTATTGGTCAAAGGTGGTGGGGAGGTGGTGACCTCACAGAGAGATGCTGACATCAGCCAGGCAGGACAGGGGCGAGGGGCCAGGGAAACCTCAGAGACCCCTGTGGCTTTGCTTCAGCAAGTCTCCTTCTCCAGGTCTCTCTTTGAGGACTGAGAGAGTATTCGGGTTCACGGACGTGAGCGCCAGGAGGAACCTCTTTCAAGTTTTCTCCTTCCCTTTTAGTGATTTTACTAGAAAACAGACATCCCTGTTTAGAAGGTAAGAGCCTCCTCAAGGTTTGAAACCTGTTCAGTCTGATCCATCAGGTGACAGTTGAATTCTAGGCATGGAAAACATGAGCTTAAGGAGGCTGAATTTTATTCTGCACCTGGAATTTTGTCCCCTAGAATCACTGGGGACATTAGGGTTTGTCCTTTTTGTTTCACCTTTTCCTCCATCCATCCCTCCCTTCCTCCTTTCTCTTCTTCTCTTGCTTCTTTTGTCCTTTCTCCTGTTCCCCTCCCAACACCAGGAGGGGGGTGGTGTGTATGTGTGTGTGTTGCGGAGGAGTGCTCGGCAGCTCCCACTGTGGCAGGTCCACCCAAAAATGTGGGGCTGAAATAGTGCTCGGGCAGTCAGGGCTGGATTAACCTTTTGTGAGCCCTGGCGCTAAACATATTTATGGGCCCCTATGTAGTCACTGTGGGCTCCGAGTGTGGACCTGGTGGGGCAGTGCCATTGGTGCCATAGTATAGCCAGTACTGAACCTCAGAGACATTTTTCATTTTGATCACACACCCCTACATGACTATATGCATTGCCATACACGGCTCCCTCAGCCCCCGGGTTTTCTCATTGAGCTGTACACCCACATGGGTTTACCAGTGTCCACAGTGAGTAGAACTTTCACAGTGACCAAGGAAACTTCCCAGATGTATCTCCTTCCTCATTTAGACCCTCTCTAGCCATGTCTCCAGTACCCCCTATGTCACCAGTCACTGCATGTGGTCCTAGTCTCAGCTCAGAGTTCCACAGCCAGCAGACACCTGATCAGTTCTGACAGATCCCTCCCTCAGCCCCCATCCTCCCATGTGAGCCAGCCACCTGCAAACACCATTTCCCCAAAGTCAGGACTTAGCCCTTGGGAATCTGAAGTCACCAGCCTCTCTCCCTCTGCTCCCGTCTACATACTAGTCTGCTACCTGGTCACCACCACCTCTCCCCATGGATGTTTCCTTTCTACTCTGGACATGCTCCCACCCAGCTGGAAGCTCCCTCTGCAAGCCTGACCTGCTCCCTCTTTCCCTGCTCCCCTTGACATTCCTGTCCTACTGGTGACCTCTGTTCCTTGAGGTGAACTCCAGTGTCTTTAGCTGCTCTAGCTTAATGGCCCCAGTAGTCACAGAGCCACTTGTAGCTTCTCTGGCTACAGCCATGGGGCCAAATACCAGAGGCCAGCCTTAGCCAGCTGCAGCTACCAGCCGCAGGAGGGGTGGCAATGCCAGGGCTGAGCATGCTTGAACCTTGCAACGGCAGCACTAGGGACTCTAAATCCTCAGCCCTGGCCCTAGGCAGCTGCAGACTCTGGAGTTAGGCACTTCCCTCCTCTAGGCCATGGCTTTAAGTACCTGAGATGCCCATCACCTGCAGCAGAGGCCACCAATTCCCACGCCCCCCTCAGCCAGCACCTAGTCGTGCAGAAAGTCCAGCCTGAATGATTTTGGAGGCTGGGATGCCAGGAGGTTCCCATCCCTGAGCAGCAGCTCTGCAACAAGCTCACAAGCCCCTCCGCTGTGGGACCAGGACCCTGTGCAGACAGAGGAGTTACCCTGTGTATAACCAGTTCTGGCCAAAGCCTGTTGAAGTGAGTGGGAGTCTTTTCATTGTCTTTAATGGGCTGTGTATAGAAGCAAAGACCCCATTCTAGACTCCAGGAGCAAAATGCATTCTGTGCGGCACTGGTTTACTAGTGTAACAGGAAGGTCTCACATTACCTAGTGAATAAGCAACACCTCCTATAGCACCTAATGCTTTCTGAGAGACTTCCCATCCAATTACTAAATGTGAACCTGCTTCGCTCACAAGGGCTGAACATATCAGGTGGGATGGTCACAAAAGCAGGGCACTTCTGTATTCAGCAGGGATTTTGGATGTGCACAGAACACAGGCAGGACTGGTTCCCGCATGGTTACAGAACTGCAGTAAAGTGGAACAATTTTCAGCTTGTATGTTTGGAAGATGTTTGGATCCATCTTATAAGACTGTCCTACCTAAATGAGGAAAAGTTGAGGTGCCTTTATTATTCTTTTATTCCATTCTTTGTTTCTATGGGGAATTTGCCAGTGCAATATCACTGTCTTCCTTTTAAACAAACAAAACAAAAAAAATGGTAATGGCTGTTGAAAATAGCAATTCCAGCCCTAGTTAGCACTGGGAAGACCCCAGCATTTGTTGCTCAATTGTATCCTACTTTTTCTACAGCAAATGACAGTGGATCAGCATATTTGATTTGGGAGAAATGAAATAACAGTTGCCCAAATTGAGCTTGAGCACTCCTGAATTGTGAGGGTGTTCAAATCTGGAAGGCAGGTGCTAGATTCTCTTTCTGAATATTAGATAAATCTGGAAAGGAAAAAGTCAATTTCTATTTTCATGGCTCAGAAGTGGAAATCCTCCTGTACTGTATCTGAAGCTGCCCAGGCCCTCTAGTAGAGCCTCCCCTCCCTTACTTACCATTTTAACTTCTGGTGGGATTCACGTACCTCCCTTGCTAGGCTTCAGATAGAGAGGGGCACTGTCCATTTAGTCCACCCAGTTCCTTCTTTGGGGGCTGCCAAGAGAGGTCACACCGGCATCCCTAAACCAGTCTGGGGAAGTCTTCTGAGGGTGCTATCTGAGCCAAAGCTTTCTACTCCTTGGGCACACTTGTTCCCCATTCACGCTGCCACCCCCTTCTAGCAGCCAGCTCTCCATTCACAGCAAGCTGCAGCGCATAGAGTCTCTCAGCTTCCCTCCTCCCTTTCCTGTTGATACTGCTCTTGTGTGGATTGGTCCAGGCTGAGGTTGATGGTGGGATGGAAATTGTTGAAATCCTGGTGGAATTCCTCAAGGGCTTCTCTTCCATGGGTCCAGATGATGAAGATGTCATCAGTGCAGAGCAAGTAGAGATGGGGCATTACGGGACAAGAGCTGAGGACGCGTTGTTCTAAGTCACCCATAAAAATGTTGGCATACTGTGGGGCCATGCGAGTACCCATAGCAGTGCCGCTGACATGAAGGTATACATTGTCCCCAAATGTGAAATAGTTATGGGTGAGGACAAAGTCACCAAGTTCAGCCACCAGGTTTGCCAGGACTAATTGGTGAGGGTAGACTCTCAAGCCTACCCAGGAAAAGGGGTGTAGGGACTTGGGGGGGGATTAGTCTCAAGGCTGTCCAGGAAAGGACGGGTTAGGGACTTGGGAGATATTTGGGGAAAGGCAGAGTTCCAAGTGGCTCTCCCCTAAGATTTGGAATACACTTGGTGGTGGCACCTTACTGTTAACCTAAGCTGGTAAATAAACTTAGGGGGTCTTTCATTCAGGTCCCCACATCTGTACCCTAAAGTTCAGAGTGGGGAGGGAACCTTGATGGGGGAAAACGGATTCCCCACTTGTCGCTTGTGCACTGTCCTCCTCCTTCTCCTCTTCATCCTCCAAAAAGTCATTCTCCCTGCAACTCCTGTAGAGAAATCTCTGTATTAACGATCTCTATAAATCTTTATGACGTTGCATTGTGTTATTTTGTATTAAGTATCTTTATGACATTGCATCTTGCATGATGTTATTTTGTATTTCATATGACTTGGCATTGTGCCTCTCTGTTTTCATACAACTTTGTATTAGATCCCTATATAGAAAATTGGTAGAAAACTTTGTATCAAATGTTATAGCTCCTAAGCATAGTATAGTTAAAGTAAAAGAAACATGTGCCTTTTTGCTAGAAGTAGAATAAGATCTTCCCCCACTCTGTAATCAATTGCCCTATTGACTGAATGAGGTGTGAATGAGTGAGGCTTGGAAGACACCCACCTCCAGACAGCTACAACAGTTGCAGAGGGAATGGGAGCCACAGCAAAGGACAATACAGCTTATCAAGTGGGCCCAACAAAGAAGCACAGACATATTGACAGCCTCAGGGATTAGAAGCAAGCACCTTCTTTAGAAAACACCCTCTTTTGAGCAGCATTGGGACAACACCCAGAGAAAAGCAGCACAAAGACCAACGGACACAGATCCAGATTTTGAATCTGGTCTAGATTTGCATAAGAGGGAAGCTGCTATAAATGTGAGGTGTCTTGCAGAAGGACCCCGGGTCTCGTCTTGTCACCATCGGAGCATCGATCCGGATCGGCAGAAGCCCGGCTCCATCCCTCCCCATCTAACTCACCTGGCCAGTGCAGTTAAGGGGAGCAACTAGTTGGTAACAACAGCAAGACGGAGTGTGTTTGTGTCTGTGTGTGTGTGTGAATGCATGACTATGAGATATCTCATATGCATATCATAGAGTATTAATTGATACCTGTATTACTAATAAATGTGGCGTTTTGCCTTAATCCCCCTGAAAAGATCCTGTATAGTACTTTGAGTACAACACTCCCAACTTGCACGCGTCCATGGACAGTGGTGAGGTAGTAGTGGCATCACCCCCCATAATTGCATGCAGTTCACGGTAGAAGCAGCATGTATGGGGCTGTGACCCAGAGAGCCCATTCGCCTCCCTGGCTTTTTGATACGCTTGCTTGAGCTCCTTGATTTTTACATGACACTGCTCTGTGTCCCTGGAGTAGCCTCTTTCCCTCATGACCCTGGAGAATTTAGCGTACATATACCTCTACCCAATATAATGCAACCCAATATAACATGAATTCAGATATAACGGGGGTGGGGGGGGGCTGCGCACTCCGGTGGATCAAAGCAAGTTCAATATAACACGGTTTCACCAATAACACAGTAAGATTTTTTGGCTCCCGAGGTCAGCGTTATATCAGGGTAGAGGTGTATTTGTGTTTCTTTTTTTGGAACGTAGTTCTCCCATAAGAGATTAGTCTCCCCAACATGCGATGAGATCCAGTACCTCCCGTTCAGACCATGCTGGAGCTCATCTGTGAATCGAGGACTGCGTGGGCTCTCATGATGATGGACTCTGCATGGTCGCCTGTGATGGTGGATTGTCCTAATGGTCACCTGTGCTGATGAGCTCACCACAGTGGCCAAACAAGAAATGAAATTCAAAAGTTCCCAGGGCTTTTACTGCCTACCTGGCAAGTACATCGGAGTTGAGAGTGTTGTCCAGAGTGGTCACAAGGAAGCATTCTGGGATAGCTCCCGGATGCCAATAATGTCAAATTGTGTCCACAGTACCTCTAATTCGGAACTGCAATCTCGATTTTAGCACTACTCCACTTGCTGAGGTGGAGTACAGAAACCGGATTAAAGAGCCCTTTAAATTAAAAAAAAAAAAAAAAGATTTGGGCATATAGACGGAATCAGTTTTATTTTGAATTAACTCGGCTAATTCCAAAATAACCACATACTGTAGACCAGCCCTAAGGCTATGTCTACACTTCAAACACTGGAAGTATTCTTCTGACAACCCAACCCAAGCCTGTCTACACTGGGGCTCACATTAACTACTTCTCTGTGGAGTAGATTTTTCACACCCCTGAGAGATGTGGCTATGTCAACATAGCTTTTCATTGTAGATCAGCCTCTAGCCGGCTTTTAGACATGAAAGGCAGTGGAGTCCAGCCTTTTCCTTTATATTGATGGTTGACGATTGCAGCTTTCCTACCTGTTAGACACATCCTATGACAGATGTCAGGCCTTTCCTTTGCAAATTAGAGACGTGGGGAACTCAGTGACCCTTACAGGCTAAGTGGGTAAAAAGTTATACAACTTGTCTCCTCGAGTAGTTTTCCTTTTAATAGAAATAGAACGTATTTTGCTTACCTTCAAAGTTTATCTGAAATACAAAAAATTTAAATCTATACTGGGCCAATATTCTCATATACTCTTTCTCACACACATTCTCCCATCTCAGCCTTTGGAGGGAGGTTTTCTACCAGAACTCCTTACACTACATGTGAGTTCATATATCTCTGGCTCTTTTGCCATGTGTGTTGGTGGAAAGGGTTTCTTATATAGAAATGTTTGCATCATGGGGAAAAATAACTCTCTTGTCACACTTTTTAATCTTTCAAAGAGAAGTGATGTAAATACATAAAACAAGAGAAAACTAAGGTCTAGTCTACACTAAAGACATTTATTGGTGTAACTATATTTCTCAGAGGTATGAAAAATACACACTGGTGAGAAATGTAGTTACAAAACCCTCCTCCCCTGTGAAATAACACTACATCAGCAGGAGAGCTTTGCCTGCTAACATAGCCACCACCACTTGTGGGGGCTGGACTAAAAGTCCTAGGGAAGAGATTTCTCCCATTGGTGGAGAGCATCTGTAATAGCAGTGCTACAGCTGCACCAACATCAGCTTTATTGTGTAGCCAGAGCATCAGACACAAAACCTTAGAATCAGGACTCAGCATGTGAGTATCCAGAAGTCTGAAATTGGAGCTTGACACATTTGTTGCCTCATTGGTTACCATCATTTCTACAGCCTGAAAGTCCTTGTTACCCACTCAGGCAGCCAGTTTGGGATCCACAGGGAAGGACTGTCCTATGAAGCACTCTCTCTTTGCATCCAAACGGTGAAGGATGATTGTTCTCAATCTAACCCTGGTATCCTCTGGAACGGTAATGAGACACACTGAACTAGGAAGTGGAGTTGGACAAAATTTCTTTGGGCCCTAAGGTTTCCCATACTCACTGCTTTCATAGGTTCTCTCACTTGTGTGGATTTTCTGATGCCTAATAAGGTTCCAGCTGCAACTGAAGGTTTTCCCACACTCACTGCATTCAAAGGGGCTCTCCCCTGTGTGGAATCTCTGATGCCTAATAAGGTGCAAGCTGCGATTGAAGGTTTTCCCACACTCACTGCATTCATAGGGGCTCTCCGCTGTGTGGACTATCTGATGCCTAATAAGATGTGAGCTGAAACTGAAAGTTTTCCCACACTCACTGCATTCATAGGGCCTCTCCCCTGTGTGGACTGTCTGATGTCTAATAAGGTGCGAGCTGCGACTGAAGATTTTCCCACACTCATGGCATTCAAAGGGCGTCTTCCCCATGTGGATTCTCTGATGTGCAGAAAGGGCTGAGCTCTCAGTGAAGTATTTCCCACACTCACTGCATTTATAGGGCCACTCCTCTGTGTGGATTCTTTGATGGGCAATAAGCTTTGAGTGGCAATAGAAGGTTTTCCCACACTCACAGCATTTATAGGGCCGCTCCCCTGTGTGGATTCTTTGATGGGCAATAAGGTTTGAGCTGCGAGTGAAGTTCTTCCCACACTCACTGCATTCATAGGGCCTCTCTCCTGTGTGAATTCTCTGATGATCAGAAAGTGCTGATCTTACAGTGAAGCATTTTCCACACTCATGGCATTTATAGGGCCGCTCCCCTGTGTGGATTCTCTGATGAACAGAAAGGGTTGATCTTCGAGTGAAGTTTTTCCCACACTCACTGCATGTATTTTCCCTCTTTCCCATGAGGATTTCCTGCTGTGTTGTGGTTTCATTGATGCCCTTCTGAGTTCCCCGACAGGAAATAAATTTACCCATTTTCTCTCCTGGCTGGTTTCCTTGCTCTCTTTCTGGTGTGTGCTGAGTCTCGCATGATTTTCCCTGCTCATGACTCTTTGACACATTTCTTTTTGATCTTTGCGATAATTCTCTGTGTTTAGCCACTTGCTCAACATTTTCCTGCTGAGAATTATGCTCCTTTTTCTCACATACCATTGCGTCACCTGCTGTGATAGAGACAGAAACCTCAAACAGGGATGGAAAGGGGAAGGCCAAACCAAAACAAGTGCGGAAGGGAGGTCAAATAAAAATCAAGAACTGAACTCCCCCAAACTCTTCCCCCAAACAGGAGAGAGGAGGGGATCAATTCAGCCTCCACATCCCATCCAAATTCACGGGGGAAGGGAGGAAGCTACTGCCTGGTGTCTGCTAGGGTCTACAGGAAGCCATGAGCTATGTTTACCCTAAGGATACGACCCCTGCTAGGGACAATATTGAACTGAGAGACCTTCCAAGGGCATTGTAGGGCATCCCAGATGTTTCCTTCAGGCACTTACAGATTCTGAGTTGCTTTAATGTTTCCTCACCTGTGCAGGGAGCTCTCAGGATCTCTCTTTCCTCTGAACCCTGGAGGTCTGGGACCCATGGCTCTTCCCCTTGTTCCAGCTGGGAGATCACATCAGGTTGGGAAACTGGAAACCCTGCTCAGATAAAAGAAAACAAAAGGAGTTCAGTGGATTTCTGAAGACTTGGTCATAAAAAACATTCTATTAATTTTTCTTCAGTGCTTAGTGTGACCTGGTGTGCCTGGGTCAGGGCAGGTTGAAAAAGGGAGGGCAGATGCTCCCCAAACTGGTGGTTAACACTGAAGTTAAACTCACTGACCAGTCACAAACTGTGCTTCTGATCACCCACACGGGTTATTGAGAAGCTGAAAAAAGAAATCACGCGGCCCCCTTTATTGCATTGCACTTCTCTAACTCCCAATCAGCACCTAGGTCCGGTACAGTGAGAAGTTATTTAAAAACTCTGCGCACATAAACAAAATGTTCTTTTGACCCCAAAGGGTCAGCCACATTACCAAGTCAGTATGGGTTTGGATCTTACCAAAAATACCATGATGCCAGGCAATACTTTAGCATCTAAACTAAAAGTTCAGATAAGAAAGAGAAAGGAACCAGAAACAGAAAGAAAGTTGTTAAATGGGAAAGCAGTCAGATACATTCAGAAATCTATATATCAGCTTCTTAGCAGTATTGGTAAGTTGCCAGCTTGAAAGTCTGTTTGGAACACAGCCACAGCTTGGATGGGTCATTCAGTCCTTTGTTCAAGGCTTCAGTTTGCACAGGTGCTGATTTTTGGTTTTGCCGGTGGGTGCCCCATCCTGGCCCCGCCCCTTCTCCAAAGCCCCGCCCCCACTGTACTTCTTCCTGCCCCATCTCCCTAGACTCTCCTGAATGCCGCCTCCTTACCGACCCCCTGCCCTAAATGCCTCCTACCTACCGCTCGCTCCTTTGCACTCCTTCCTGCCGTAGGGGCGAGCATTCTTGTGCTGGAGGGGGGCTCTGCCAGTTTTGAGGGGAGGCTATTTTCAGCATATTTATACACTTCCAGTGTCCTCATTGAAAGTGTCTATATAACTGGTATCTCCCCTTCCTGATGTTTCCCAGTTCTTGCTCTCTACCCGGGTCCCATTTCCCATCTCTCTCTTTCTGCTCCCCACCTCCTGGTGCCTGTTTAGTGCCCGCTCCCACCCACGCACTCAAAGCAGTTCTGTCTTCCCCCAAGCCCCACCCACTGTGGCCAGCCCAGGAACTGCCCACCCTGAGCCAGAGAGAGAAATTTAATTCAGCAGCCCAGCATAGAAATGGCCCATTTATTCATCCTGCTGTATGGCTGCTGTGTTACTCCAGCTCCTCCCAATCCCCCAGGCTGCAGCCCACCCCCACTTTGAAGCTCACTCGCTGACTCCCTCACCCACTCTTCAACGTTGTGGGTGGGGAGCCCCGGTGGGATCATGGCCAAAGGCAGGGGGGAGGGGTTGCTTCCTCCCCCGGGCTGCAGTAGCCCAGCACCCCGAAGGAAGACGAGCTCAGGCATCCCAAGGTGAAGCAGGGCCGTGTCTCCTGACTTGAAGCTGATACAGGGGAGTGAATGCAGCTCCCAGGGAAGAGGAGATGGGGGGTGGATGGATCCAGGGGAAGGAAATCAATCTTTCCTGATGCAGATGCTGGTCGGCGCGGGAAGGGATAAACTTCCCCTCGGGGAGGAAAAGCCCCTCAGCCAAGCTTGCTCTGGGCAGGGGAGGAGGAGACGGCTTTGAGGGGAGCAAGCGTTACTTTCCCAGGCACGAGAGCCGGCCATGGAGAAGAGCCCACGGGGAGGATGCGGCTAGAAGCACTGGTGGTGTGTTGGCCCCTCTTGTCCCCCCCCACACATGGGGCAATGGATGCAGAGCCCCAGGACCTGGGTCAGAACCGTAGGGGTGGGAGCTCCCAGAGCCCCCATGGGAGGAGTCTGGGCACAGGCAGGGTCCGGGCTGGGAAGGCGGCTGCTCAGCTGCACCTGGGGCTAGGGCTGCAGTGAAGCCCCTCTCCCCTTTGGCCATGGCTGGGTGCACCCGGCTGGCTGGCTGGAGCACGGGGAGGGGGCAGCTGGCCTCAGGCCAAGTTCACTCATCAGACACCAGGGCAAACTTTTCTTAAAGGAGCAATGTCTTTTGGTTTGTCCCCCTGCCCAGCACTAGGGGGGGCCCACTGCTGGTTTCTCCTGGCTGGAGGGGGAGCACAGGTCCTGGGGGAGACACCAGGGTGGGCTGAGAATGGCTGGCTCAGTCCTTGAGAAACTCCCCCCCAGCCCGTACTGCCCCCATCAGCCCCCTGGGGCAAGCTGAGAAGCTGCCCAGCCGTCTCCCCCCAGCCCTCTGCCGCGTGGCATATCTAGCACAATTCACTGCAATTTTATCAGATTGGAATTAATAATAAAGTAATAATAATATAAAGTGTCTCACAATTCCAGACCGTGTCACACTTAGTAAACCAGTGAATTCCCAGAACCAGCTGCCCAGGTCCTTGAAGATGCAGAACACTCTGCTTAGGAGGGATTGAAATAGCCACATATCTGCTGGGAACACACCTTGACACAGGGCCTGTGTCAGCCTGTACCCCTATGTTCACTCTTCTGGAAAATTATGATCAATTCTGTACACAGAATGGTTTGTGAAGTATCACTTGAAATTGCATAATCTACTGAATAGTATCCTCCTGTTAAAACGTGTAACAACACTGTATGTAAAGTGATGAGATGTTACTGTAGGATATCACAAAAAGTTACAATTCTGGGGAACACCCACAGACCAGTTCCTCAGAGACAGCAAGTCAAACCGCTGGTCAAACAGCCATTCGCTGGCAGGGGGAAGGTGTGAAGAAGACATTTACATTCCATCACAGGGACACTTGAAACTCATATCTACAACAGACAGCCTGGCACCATCACTCAGCTGAGAACTGAAGTTGTTTCTAATAGAAAGGACTGAATTATAAAAAGGGGTGAGGAAAATCTCTCTCTCCCCTTTCCCTCTGCCCATGACAAATCCTGAAGAACTGAACTTGGGCAGCAGGGGCAGGTTAGGGGGAGTCCTGGCTGTAAGGAAAACCAGCCTGTCTCAGCACATGGTGAGAGCAACATTTGCTTTGAATCCATTTTAGCTGGTTAACTTAGACGTTAGTTTGTGTTTTATCTTTGCATTTCTTTTGTAAACAATTCTGACTTTTATGCCTCATTACCCATAGTCACTGAAAAGATTTTTTTTTTCCGGCAGTTAACAATTTTGTTTTATTGTTTATCTAACCAGTGTGGTTGGATTAAAGTGTGTTGGAAACTCCATTTGGAACAACAAGGCAGGTGCATGTCATTTTCCATTGATGAAATAACAGATTTCATATGTATCAGAGGGGTAGTCATGTCAGTCTGGATCTGTAAAAGCAGCAAAGAATCCTGTGGCACCTTATAGACTAACAGACGTTTTGCCGCATGAGCTTTCGTGGCTGAATACCCACTTTGTCGGATGCAAGAGCTCCCATTCATATGAGCTCCCATTGTTCAGCAGTGTGCTGGACAGGACAAGATGTACATTTCTGGGGGAAGTCTGGGACCAGAGAATGTTCTGGGGTTCTCCGGTGGGGTACTGTAATTCGTGAGTCACTGACTAGCAGCACTCAATACTGTGTAGCTGGGAGCGAGTTACATGCTGGAGACTGTGTGTTAACTGCCCAGGAGTAGCTGCTCTCATAGTAAAGCAGTGTAAAAGGCACCCCAGCCTGGGGAACTGAGGGGAAACAGCTGTTCAACAGTCCAGATTGCACTGTGGTTAATGTCACAGACACTCAATTTCAAAGAGGCTCCTAAAACACAGAGAAAGTAAATCCATGTCCAAGTAAATCCAAAGTAAATTGAAGTCTCCAGAGAGAGGGCAAGTCTCCCTGTCACTGCTTCTTGCTGACAGACAGGTCCAGAGATAATGAGAGAGTCCCGGGGAAGCTGGGAACAGTAACCATGGGCTGGTGGGGTTCAGGGGAAAAAGGGAACAGGAAGGGCAGGGATAGTACTGAATGCAGGAACTCAGCAGTACTAGATGTCAGGATAGCACATTGTTTTCCAATGGGCTGCACTATCTCAACTATACATATAAAATGATGGGATCTAAATTATCTGTTTCCACTCAGGAGAGATTTCGGAGTCACTGTGGATAGTTCTCTGAAAACATCCACTCAACGTGCAGTGGCTGTCAAAAAGCAAACAAAAAGTTGGGAATCATTAAGAAAGGGATAGATAATAAGACAGAAAATATCATATCGCTTCTCTATGAACCCATGGTATGCCCACATCTTGAATACTGCATGCAGCTGTGGTCTCCCCATCTCAAAGAAGATATACTGGAATTGGAAAAGGTTCAGAAAAGGACAAAAACATGATTAGGGATATTCATCAAACTTCTGTATGAGGTGAGATTAAAAAGACGGACTTTTCAGCTTGGAAAAGAGACAAAGGGGGGATATGAGAGAGGTCTATAAGTCATGACTGGCATGGAGAAAGTGAATAAGTGTTATTTACTCCTCATAACACAAGGACTAGGAATCACCCAATGAAATTAATAGGCAGCAGGTTTAGAACAAACAAAAGGAAGTATTTCTTCACACAACACACAGTCAACCTGTGGAACTCCTTGCCTGAGGAGGTTGTGAAGGCTAGGAATATAACAGGGTTTAAAAGAGAACTGGATAAATTCATGGAGGTTGACTCCATTAATAGCTATTAGCCAGGATGGGTAAGGAATGGTGTCCTTAGCCTCTGTTTGTCAGAGGGGGGTGATGGATGGCAGGAGAGAGATCACTTGGTGATTGCCTGTTGGGTTCACTCACTCCGGGGCACCTGGAGTTGGCCACTGTCAGTGGACAGGATACTGAGCTAGATGGACCTTTGCTCTGACCCAGTACGGACATTCTTATGTTCTTACGTTATGCTGGACCTAAGCCCCAGTTTAATTTGAGCAAACAGGAGATATTTGACACTGTGCGATACAGCTCCTGTGCGCTGTTCCCAAAGTGTTCTGAAGCAGGGGAGGGTCTGTGGCAGTGTGTGGGTCACTGGCATATTGCAATGATGCAGAAACAGGGCAGAGTAGGGATGGCATTGGGGGGTGGCATGAACCATTTCTCTTCATTTCCCCTTCCAAGAACTGAGGGGACAGGAATCCTTACCCAGTAAGGTCACATTCTCATAGTTCTCCTGCATGACGTCTCTGTAGAGGGCTCTCTGAGTGGGGTCCAGCAGAGCCCCCTCTTCCCTGGTGAAATACACAGCTACCTCCTCAAAAGTCACCGGCCCCTGAAAGAGCGAAAGTCCAGCACTCAGTACCTGCTGCACCACTCACACTTTCAATCAAATGGAAGCTCTGGTGGATGATAGTCAACAGAGCCCCACCCCAGCCCGCCTCAGAGAATCCTGGAAACACCAGGGTGAGGGGACGAAGCGAGAGCCCCTTGTCTCTCCCAGCAGATCCATCACACACCTACTGCCACAGACGGATACAGGAGATGGAGCCCCTAGCAGGGTGAGCTCCCTCGTAGGAAGCCCAACACCCTCCTCATTGTGAGGAGCTGGATATGAAGGGAGGGGAATCTCCCCTATGTCTGACTGGTGGGTGCCCCCTTCATCTCTCTCAGCAGCCAGTGGTTAGTCGGGTCAGGCTCCAGCACCGGGAGTCTGGTCAGTTTTCCTAGCCCCATGTAGGTGGGTTATTTTTTGTTCCAGAAATGAGGGCATTTCAACCTCCTAATCTCATGGGTCTGCTCCTAGAGTCTAGGCCATTTATTAAACAACTCCCAGCAGGTTTGCCACAATCTATCCTTCTCCCTTTCCCACCCTGTGCATTTCCTGCCCCGCTCCAACCTCCAAACCAGACTGTGCAAACCTTCCCATCTCCGGTGTATTTGCTGTCCCTCTCCCTCCTTCAGGAACCTATCAGCAACCATGCAATAATCCCTACCTTAGCTGGCTCCACTGCAGCCATTTCTCTCCCCTGTCCCATGGGAGGATGGAATGAGCTGGAGCGAAACATGGACGTCATTCTGCAGCCTGTCTGGGTGAGAAGGGCAGTTGTGGAGGTTTCAGAACAGGTTTTAGTTAGTTTCACATCACGATTCCCCCAGGCCCTTTCCCTGCAGACAGACATCCTAGATTCTGCCATGCTGAGAAAATGCTCAATCTCTTTATTATAGTGTATACCTGGCCCCTCCTGTCAGGCTAAGCCCAGAGAGAGATTTTTAACCTCCCTTCTCTGTACCCCCATCCAATAACAAAACCCTGGTCTACACTGGATGTGGAGGTTGATCTACGATACGCAACTTCAGCTATGAGAATAGCTTAGTTGAAGTCGGCTTACTTAGATCGACTTACTGCAGCATCCGACTGCTGCTGCTAACCCATCGACTCCGCATTCGCCCCTTGAGGCAGTGGAGTACTGGAGTTGATGGGAGAGTGCTACCTGCCGATCCGGTGGTAGGATAGACCTGCCCTTTGTCTCTGAACACAATATTAGAAAAGAGCAGAACCAAAGGAGTCACTGTGGGGGATTCCCTCGGACACTGACCCCCCGGCAGTCACACCCCAGCAGGGGGAATATGGAGTCAGGTACTGGCTTTTCCTCTGTCTGATCCTTTTCTTGTTCACTGGAAAGTGGTTCTGCCCAGGGATGCTGCAATACATGTGTCTGGGTGCACTAGAGAGCTGGAAATCTCTCCCCCCACTCATTTCTCCCACTGCCCCTTTCAGTCTCTCCTTCCCCTGTCCTCTCTCCCTGCCCCTCTGGCTGGGAAAGTCCAGTCCTGGTTCTTTGCTCTCCCATGCCAGGAGAAAATCCAGCCAACTACTAATGGGAGGAGAAATTGGGGGGAGGTGGGGGGCTGTTTTTGCAGTCACTTTCTTGCCAGTCCCTAGCACTTTCTCTGCGGTCTGTTACCTGGAGTCGGTGGCTCAGAATTTGTATTAACAGAGCCCAGGTCTGCTAGTACCAACTGGAGAAAGTCATCCCCTGAGCCAGGCAGAGAAGAAGCTTTAATTAAGGTCACTTCCCAGCACAGAACCCCGCTGGGGGAGCAGCGGCTGCTAAGCCTGGTCTCCCAGATCACAAAGGAAGCTGCAGCGTCTGACCCAGGAAGCTGAACCCCAATATCCTGAGCAGAGAGGGACAGAGCGTTTGAGCAGCTTCCCTCCTTTAGCTCTCTGGGGAGAGCAGCTAATGAGAGCCCCTCCTCACAGGGAGAATCTCATTTTCTCCACTGTCCATCTGGAGTCACTCCCTGTCTTTCCATGCAGTGACTCTGGATTAACAATGTTCTCAATGAATCCAGATTTCAGAAAGAAGGAGTCCAGAATGCTGTGGAAGATAGTGATAAACCCCTTCCCACCTCCCTCACCCCCCAGATCTAGGACAAGGAATCAGGGCAGGAATTTTCCCTAGGAAACCAGAAGTTCCTGCAGTTTTCAAGAGGAGAGAAAAGCAAAATCTGTCACTTCACCTCACAGTGTTTGATAAGTGGCTAGAAAGTTATCATGGTGACTGGGCCTGGCCGGGGAATGCCAGGAAGTGCTTGGAGCCAGGATTCTGGCACAAGCTGATGAGATAGAAGGAGCATGGTTAGTAGCAGCCCCCAGAGCCTCCATCCAGGGGCCTCCAAACACCCCCCAGTACCCAGAATCCAGACCCCCCAGCCAGGGTCCCACCATATATTCCCTGGGACCCAACCCCCAGAATCCCTGGCCAGAGACCCCAGATACCCCTCAGAGCCCCACCAACCAGAGAACCCCCACCAGATCTTCACTGCCAGGCTAGGAATCCCAAAGGGTTCCCCCCACCAAGAGCCCCCACCAGCCAGGGACCCCAATTGGGAACTCACTGCCTGCCTAGGACCCCCGCCTGCCCTTCAGCAGAAAGGTAAGACATGTCCATGCCCTGTCACTAGCAAATAATGGTCACCATGGATCCACCCCAAGGTGGCTACATCTTAGCAATGTGGGAAGCAGCCCCTTCCAGAGACCATTTGTCATGGGCTTTGGGATACTTCTGGACCCACGCTGCACTCAGTGACCTCCTCACCCAGTGCCAGATGGAGAAAAGAAAAGGGTCCAGCCAATTCTCCCATTACCAGCTGGGAACCACTGATCCCCCAAACAGGGGGAGGCCTCTGGCTTTGATTAAACATGTGGCTGGTCTCTTTCATCAGCAAACATTTAAACAGAGATAAAGGAGGAACAAATGATTCTCAAAGGAGAGGGGAAAGATGATCACTGGGCAATTTAACC